>NW_026843582.1:1260000-1270000 GCF_030254825.1 Meriones unguiculatus | reverse complement strand
CTCCTCCTCCTCCTCCTCCTCCTCCTCCTCCTCCTTCTCCTCCTCCTCCTTCCCCTCCTCCTCTCCCTTCTCCTCCTCCTCCTTCTTCTCCTCCTTCTCCTCCTCCTCCTCCTTCTTCTCCTCCTCCTCCTCCTTCTTCTCCTCCTCCTCCTTCTCCTCCTCCTCCTTCTCCTCCTCCTCCTTCTTCTCCTCCTCCTCCTTCTCCTCCTCCTCCTCCTCCTCTCCGTCCTCCTCCTCCTCCCCGTCCTCCTCCTCCTTCCCCTCCTCCTCTCCCTTCTCCCCTCCTCCTCCTCCTCCTCCTCCTCCTCCTCCTCCTCCTTCTCCTCCTTCTCCTCCTTCTCCTCCTCCTCCTCCTTCTCCTCCTCCTTCTCCTCCTCCTCCTCCTTCTCCTCCTTCTCCTCCTCCTCCTTCTCCTCCTCCTCCTTCTCCTCCTCCTTCTCCTCCTCCTCCTCCTCCTTCTCCTCCTCCTCCTTCTCCTCCTCCTCCTCCTTCTCCTCCTTCTCCTCCTCCTCCTCCTCCTCCTCCTCCTCCTTCTCCTTCTCCTCCTTCTCCTCCTCCCCCTCCTCCTCCCTCTGCTCAGCTTTGCACATGTCAATGTTTGCTGTGCTCTTAAGGCCACACCCACAGGGGTCGCTCGGGGGTCGCGCGGGGGTCACAGGGGTCACGCAGGGGCGCAGCTACAGCGTCTCCAGGCTCGTGCGGAAATCCGGGTGTGATTGCACGTGTGCGCGCAGGCGCCCATGTGTGTAACGACACGTGTGTCCGTGTGGACGCGCGCGTGCGTGATTACGTGTGTAGGTGCGCGTGGAACTACCCGCGTGAACCTAATGACACACGTGTACGAGTGTAACTGCATGTGTGCGTGTGCCATTACATGTGTGCAGTTGCGTGTGCTCACGTGTGTGCACGCGTCTAATCACACGCGTGTGTAATTGCACGAGCGCATGCGTGATTACACGCGTGCAATCGCATGTGCACGCACGAGGTCACACGCGCGCGCGTATGATCACGCGTGTGTGTCCGTGTACCTGTGTGCGCGTGTCTCTTACACGTGTGTACTGGTGGGTGTGAGTAAATGCACGTGCGTGACCTCGTGGGCGTGGAAACACACGTGGGCGCGTGTCTAATTACCCGTGTGTGTGTGTGCGTGATTGCACGCGTGCATGTGTGACGACGTGTGTGCAACGTACGAGATTAAACGTGTACATGTGCAGTCACACGTGTGCATGTCTGTTTACACGTGTGCGCGTGTCTAATTCCACGTGTACCTGTGTGCGTGAGTCAATGCCGTCACCGTCACCCCGGGGTCCAGTTCACACCCGTCGTCACCGTCCCCCCAGTTCACACCCGTCGTCACCATCTCCCCAGTTCACACTCGTCACCGTCCCCCCAGTTCACACTCGTCACCGTCCCCCCAGTTCACACCCGTCGTCACCGTCACCCCAGTTCACACTCGTCGTCACCGTCACCCCAGTTCACACTCGTCATCACCGTCGCCCCAGTTCACACTCGTCACCGTCACCCCAGTTCACACTCGTCACCATCACCCCGGGGTCCAGTTCACACCCGTCGTCACCGTCACCCCAGTTCACACTCGTCACCATCACCCCAGTTCACACCCGTCGTCACCGTCACCCCAGTTCACACTCGTCACCATCACCCCGGGGTCCAGTTCACACCCGTCGTCACCGTCACCCCAGTTCACACCCGTCGTCACCGTCACCCCAGTTCACACCCGTCGTCACCGTCCCCCCAGTTCACACTCGTCACCGTCACCCCAGTTCACACTCGTCACCGCCTCTCCCCAGTTCACACCCGTCACCGTCACCCCAGTTCACACCCGTCATCACCGTCCCCCAGTTCACACTCGTCACCGTCACCCCAGTTCACACTCGTCACCATCACCCCGGGGTCCAGTTCACACCCGTCGTCACCGTCACCCCAGTTCACACCCGTCGTCACCGTCACCCCAGTTCACACCCGTCGTCACCGTCCCCCCAGTTCACACTCGTCACCGTCACCCCAGTTCACACTCGTCACCGTCTCCCCAGTTCACACCCGTCACCGTCACCCCAGTTCACACCCGTCATCACCGTCCCCCAGTTCACACTCGTCACCGTCACCCCAGTTCACACTCGTCGTCACCATCAACCCAGTTCACACTCGTCATCACCATCTCCCCAGTTCACACTCGTCACCGTCACCCCAGTTCACACCCGTCGTCACCGTCACCCCAGTTCACACCCGTCACCGTCACCCCAGTTCACACTCGTCACCGTCACCCCAGTTCACACTCGTCACCATCAACCCGGGGCCCAGTTCACACTCGTCGTCACCATCACCCCAGTTCACACTCGTCACCATCAACCCGGGGCCCAGTTCACACTCGTCGTCACCATCACCCCAGTTCACACTCGTCGTCACCCTCCCCCCAGTTCACACTCGTCGTCACCGTCACCCCAGTTCACACCCGTCGTCACCCTCCCCCCAGTTCACACTCGTCGTCACCGTCACCCCAGTTCACACTCGTCGTCACCCTCCCCCCAGTTCACACCCGTCGTCACCGTCACCCCAGTTCACACCCGTCGTCACCGTCACCCCAGTTCACACCCGTCGTCACCGTCACCCCAGTTCACACTCGTCGTCACCGTCACCCCAGTTCACACTCGTCGTCACCGTCCTCCCAGTTCACACTCGTCGTCACCGTCACCCCAGTTCACACCCGTCGTCACCGTCACCCCAGTTCACACTCGTCGTCACCGTCACCCCAGTTCACTCTCGTCACCATCACCCTGGGGTCCAGTTCACACTCGTCGTCACCATCTCCCCAGTTCACACTCGTCGTCACCGTCACCCCAGTTCACACTCGTCCTCACCATCACCCCAGTTCACACTCGTTGTCACCGTCACCCCAGTTCACACTCGTCGTCACCGTCGCCCCAGTTCACACTCGTCGTCACCGTCGCCCCACTTCACACTCGTCACCGTCACCCCAGTTCACACTCGTCACCGTCACCCCAGTTCACACTCGTCGTCACCATCACCCCAGTTCACACTCGTCACCGTCACCCCAGTTCACACCCGTCGTCATCGTCTCCCCAGTTCACACCCGTCGTCACCCCAGTTCACACCCGTCGTCACCGTCGCCCCAGTTCACACTCGTCGTCACCGTCGCCCCAGTTCACACCCGTCGTCACCCCAGTTCACACTCGTCACCGTCACCCCAGTTCACACCCGTCGTCACCGTCACCCCAGTTCACACCCGTCGTCACCGTCACCCCAGTTCACACCCGTCGTCACCGTCACCCCAGTTCACACCCGTCGTCACCGTCACCCCAGTTCACACCCGTCGTCACCGTCACCCCAGTTCACACCCGTCGTCACCGTCACCCCAGTTCACACCCGTCGTCACCGTCACCCCAGTTCACACCCGTCGTCACCGTCACCCCAGTTCACACTCGTCGTCACCCCAGTTCACACTCGCCGTCACCGTCTCCCCAGTTCACACTCGTCACCGTCACCCCAGTTCACACTCGTCGTCACCGTCACCCCAGTTCACACTCGTCACCGTCCCCCCAGTTCACACCCGTCGTCACCGTCACCCCAGTTCACACCCGTCGTCACCCTCCCCCCAGTTCACACTCGTCGTCGCCCTCCTCCCCGCCCTGCTTAGCTTCCCTCTGTCCGCCATTTTCCCCTCAGGGCCTGGCTCCGCCCCTCAGGGCCGGGATTGGCCCCCACAGCCCTGGCCACGCCCCCTGGCAGCCATTTTTTCCCCTCCCTCAGCGCTGTGATTGGCCCCCACAGCCCTGGCCACGCCCCCTGGCAGCCATTTTTTCCCCTCCCTCAGCGCTGTGATTGGCCCCTTCTCCCGCCTTGGCCACGCCCCTGCCGGCCGCCATTTTACCCTCAGCGCTGATTGGCCCCTTCTCACACGACCACGCCCCTAACCGGCCGCCATTTTCCTCCCAGTTTCTCAGCGCTGTGATTGGCCCCTTGTCACGCAGCCACGCCCCCAACCAGCCGCCATTTTCCCCCAGTCCCTCAGCGCTGTGATTGGCCCCTTCTCCAGCCTTGGCCACGCCCCTGCCTGCCGCCATTTTCCCCACAGTCCCTCAGCGCTGTGATTGGCCCCTTCTCCAGCCTTGGCCACGCCCCCTGCCTGCCGCCATTTTCCCCAGTCACTCAGCGCTGTGATTGGCCACTTCTCCCGCCTTGGCCACGCCCCCACCGGGCGCCATTTTCCCCTCCCTCAGCACTGTGATTGGCCCCAGCGGCCACGCCCCCAACCAGCCGCCATTTTCCCCTCAGCGCTGTGATTGGCCCCTTCTCCTGCCTTGGCCACGCCCCCTGCCTGCCGCCATTTTCCCCACAGTCCCTCAGCGCTGTGATTGGCCCCTCTCCTTTGGCCACGCCCCCCTCAGCCGCCATTTTACCCTCAGCGATGATTGGCCCCTTCTCACGCGGCCACGCCCCCAACCGGCCGCCATTTTCCCTCAAGTCACTCCGCGCTGTGATTCGCCCGCTCTCCTTTGGCCACGCCCCTCGACCGCCATTTTGCCCATCACTCCACGCTGTGATTGGCCCCTTCTCACGCACCCCCGGAAGTGGGAGGGCCGAACCGGAAGTGGGTGCGGGAGACAGGAAGTGGGGTTGGCAGCTGCCAATTTCTCACACAGAGCAGAAGCGGGTGGGCGGGACAGGAAGTGGGGCCTGGAGGAGGAGCCACAGCCTAATCCACACAGGAAGCGGGAGGGCGGGACAGGAAATGAGCATGTGAGACCGGAAGTGAGGCCTGGAGTGCATAGTCACAGCCTAATCCACGCAGTAAGAGGAAGGGCGGGACCGGAAGTGACCATAAATGACCGGAAGTGAGGCCTGGAGGAGTCACAGCCTAATCCACACAGGAAGGGGAAGGTCGGGACCGGAAGTGACCAGAAATGACCGGAAGTGAGCACCTGTGACCGGAAGTGAGGCCCTGAGAGCGGATTCATAGCCTAATCCACACAGAAAGCGGGAGGGCGGGACAGGAAGTTACCAGAAATGACCGGAAGTGAGCACCTGGGACCGGAAGTGAGGCCTAGAGCGGGGAATGACAGCCTAATCCACACAGGAAGCAGGAGGGCGGGACCGGAAGTGAGCAGAAAAGACCGGAAGTAAGGCCTGGAGGAGTAGTCACAGCCTAGTCCACGCAGGAAGCGGGAGGGCGGGACCGGAAGTGAGCAGAAAAGACCGGAAGTGGGCGTGCGGGACCGGAAGTGCCCCCGGACGCGCATCCCGGAGCGTGGCCGCGGCCCGCGGAGCGTCCGCAGCCTCCCGGGAGGGCGAGTTTGCCGACACGCAGAGACACGCAACCACACGGACACAGCACACGCCGCCGTGACGCGTGTCACCCACAGCTCTGACACGCAGGGACAGAAGAACACGGGGAACACGGAGCCGACACGCATAGACACACAGGTTAACGGATGAGCAACAGGGAACACGGAGCCGACACACATGTCGACGGACGAGCACGGAGCAGACACGCAATGACACACGTGTCAGGGAACACGGCCCCGACATGCAGTGACACGCGCTGACGGAAGAGCACGGGGAACACGGAGCCGACACACACGTCGATGGAGGAGCAACAGGGAACACGGAGCCGACACATATGTCGACGGACGAGCACGGAGCTGACACGCAATGACACACGTGTCAGGGAACACGGCCCCGACACACGCAGTGACACACGCAGTGACAGAAGAACACGGGGAACACGGAGCCGACACACGTGGTGACACGCGGTGACACACACGGAAGAGCAACAGCCGATACCGAGCTGACGCCCACGCGTTGATGGACGAACACACACGGGGGACACGTGGTGACACGCGCTGACGGAAGAACACGGGGAACACGGAGCCGACACATGTCGATGGAGGAGCAACAGGGAACACGGCTCTGACACATGCGGTGACACGTGGTGACGGAAGAACATGGAGCCGACGCGCAATGACACGCAGTGACACACGCCGATGGGAGAACGCGGGGAACACGGAGCCGACGCGCAATGACACACACGCGTCAGGGAACACGGCCTGGACTCGCAGTGTCACGTGGTGACGCACGGAAGAGCAGCAGCCGACACCGCGCTGACGCACGCGTGTTGACGAACACGCGGGGGGACACGCGGAGACACCCGCGCGCTGACACGCGGACGTGCCTGACGCGGAGCTGACACACGGAGCCGGAAGGACGCGGGGGACAGGACGACGCCCGCGCCTGCTCCCTCGCTCTCCCTTCCCCTCCCCCACCCCCTTGCACACCTCCTCCCTTTACGCCCTTGCACACTCCGCCCTTGCACACCCACCCTCCCCTCGCACACCCACCCTCCCTTGCACACCCACCCTCCCTCGCACACCCACCCCCTCCCCTCTTGCACACCCACCCTCCCTCGCACACCCACCCTCCCTCGCACACCCACCCCCTCCCCTCTTGCACACCCACCCTCCCTCGCACACCCACCCTCCCTCGCATACCCACCCCCTCCCCTCTTGCACACCCACCCTCCCCTCGCACACCCACCCTCCCTCGCACACCCACCCTCCCTTGCACACCCACCCTCCCTCGCACACCCACCCTCCCTTGCACACCCACCCCCTCCCCTCTTGCACACCCGCCCTCTTGCCCACTCCTTGCACACCACCCTCCCTTGCACACTCCGCCCTTGCACACCCACCCTCCCCTCGCACACCCACCCCCTCCCCTTGCACACCCACTCACCCTTCTGGCCGTGCGAGTGGCTCCCTTGCACACCCACCCCCACCCCTCTTGCACACCCGCCCTCTTGCCCACTCCTCGCACACCCACCCTCCCCTCGCACACCCACCCCCACTCCTTGCACACCCACCCCCCTCTTGCACACCCACCCCCTCTTGCACACCCGCCCTCTTGCCCACTCCTCGCATACCCACCCCTCCCCTTGCACACCCACCCTCTTGCCCACTCCTTGCACACCCACCCCCTCCCCTCTTGCACACCCACCCTCTTGCCCACTCCTTGCACACCCACCCCTCCCCTCTTGCACACCCGCCCTCTTGCCCACTCCTTGCACACCCACCCCCTCCCCTCTTGCACACCCGCCCTCTTGCCCACTCCTTGCACACCCACCCTCTTGCCCACTCGCACACCCACCCTCCCCTCTTGCACACCCACCCCTCCCCTCTTGCACACCCACCCCCTCCCCTCTTGCACACCCACCCCCTCCCCTCTTGCACACCCGCCCTCTTGCCCACTCCTTGCACACCCACCCTCTTGCCCACTCGCACACCCACCCCTCCCCTCTTGCACACCCACCCCCTCCCCTCTTGCACACCCACCCCTCCCCTCTTGCACACCCGCCCTCTTGCCCACTCCTCGCACACCCACCCCCTCCCTCTTGCACACCCGCCCTCTGGCCCACTCCTCGCACACCCACCCCCTCCCCTCTTGCACACCCGCCCTCTGGCCCACTCCTCGCACACCCACCCCTCCCCTCGCACACCCACCCTCTCCCCTCTTGCACACCTACCCCCTCCCCTCTTGCACACCCGCCCTCTTGCCCACTCCTTGCACACCCACCCTCTTGCCCACTCGCACACCCACCCCCTCCCCTCTTGCACACCCACCCTCTCCCCTCTTGCACACCTACCCCCTCCCCTCTTGCACACCCGCCCTCTTGCCCACTCCTTGCACACCCACCCTCTTGCCCACTCGCACACCCACCCCTCCCCTCTTGCACACCCACCCTCTCCCCTCTTGCACACCTACCCCTCCCCTCTTGCACACCCGCCCTCTTGCCCACTCCTTGCACACCCACCCCCTCCCCTCTTGCACACCTACCCCCTCCCCTCTTGCACACCCGCCCTCTTGCCCACTCCTTGCACACCCACCCCTCCCCTCTTGCACACCTACCCCCTTCCCTCTTGCACACCCGCCCTCTTGCCCACTCCTTGCACACCCACCCCCTCCCCTCTTGCACACCTACCCCCTCCCCTCTTGCACACCCGCCCTCTTGCCCACTCCTTGCACACCCACCCCCTCCCCTCTTGCACACCTACCCCCTCCCCTCTTGCACACCCGTCCTCTTGCCCACTCCTCGCACACCCACCCCCTCCCCTCTTGCACACCCGCCCTCTGGCCCACTCCTCGCACACCCACCCCCTCCCCTCTTGCACACCCGCCTTCTTGCCCACTCCTCGCACACCCACCCCCTCCCCTCGCACACCCACTCCCCCGTCGCACGCTCACCCTTCTGGCAGTGCGCGTGGGTCCAGCACCGCTCCACGAACTGCCCGTTGATGACGGTGGCGGGGCAGGGGGTGCCCCCGGCGGCCCCGGGGCAGACGTCGGCGCAGCCCTCGCCGTCGGCGCGGTTCCCGGCCACGTAGTTGCCGGCGACGTCGTCCACGAGCCGCGCCCAGTCCACGCTGGCCACGTAGCAGAGCGCGCGGTTGCGCTCGAGGCGGACGGAGCCGCGGGCGACGCTCCGGAGGCCGCGCAGGCCCAGCTCGCGCAGCTCCGCCATCTCGAAGACCACGAGGGCGTAGTGGAAGAAGAGCCTCGAGCCCCGGATGACCGCGAGGCCCGGGAAGAGCTCGCGGAGGCTGCGCAGCCCCGACACCCGGAAGAGCAGGACGTAGTCGGTGACGAGCACCAGGCGCGGGAAGCTCAGGCCCCGGAAGTCCTCGGGCCGCGCCGGCGGCATCAGCAGGATGCGCAGGGCCCCCTCCACCACCGAGCAGTTCCGGAGCGCCGACAGGCGCCGCACGTCGTTGCGGAGGTCCAGGCCCGGGCACACTGCGGGGGGGGAGCGTGCAAGGAAAAAAGGGTGTGAGTGTGCAAGAAAGAGTGTGAGTGTGCAAGGAAAAAAGGATGTGGGTGTGCAAGAAAAAAAAGGTGTGTGTGCAAAGAGTGTGAGCGTGCAAGGAAAAAAGGATGTGAGTGTGCAAGAAAAAAAGGATGTGTGTGTGCAAAGAGTGTGAGCGTGCAAGGAAAAGGATGTGTGTGTGCAGAGTGTGAGCGTGAAAGGAAAAAAAAGGATGTGGGTGTGCAAGAAGAGTGTGAGTGTGCAAGGAAAAGGATGTGGGTGTGCAAGAAAGAGTGTAAGTGTGCAAGGAAAAAGGACGTGGGTGTGCAAAAAGAGTGAGTGTGCAAGGAAAAGGATGTGGGCGTGCAAGAAAGAGTGTGAGTGTGCAAGGCAGGCGCAGCGCCCCCTCCACCACCGAGCAGTTCCGGAGCGCCGACAGGCGCCGCACGTCGTTGCGGAGGTCCAGGCCCGGGCACACTGCGGGGGGGGAGCGTGCAAGGAAAAAGGATGTGAGTGTGCAAGAAAAAAAGGATGTGTGTGTGCAAGGAAAAAAGGGTGTGAGTGTGCAAGAAAGAGTGTGAGTGTGCAAGGAAAAAAGGGTGTGAGTGTGCAAGGAAAAAAGGGTGTGGGTGTGCAAGAAAGAGTGAGTGTGCAAGGAAAAAAGGGTGTGAGTGTGCAAAGAGTGTGAGCGTGCAAGGAAAAAAGGGTATGAGTGTGCAAGAAAAAAAAAGGTGTGTGTGCAAAGAGCGTGAGCGTGCAAGGAAAAAAAGGATGTGGGTGTGCAAGAAGAGTGTGAGTGTGCAAGGAAAAGGATGTGGGTGTGCAAGGAAAAAAGGATGTGGGTGTGCAAGAAAGAGTGTGAGTGTGCAAGGAAAAAGGACGTGGGTATGCAAGAAAGAGTGTGAGTGCAAGAAAGAGTGTGAGTGTGCAAGAAAGAGTGTAAGTGTGCAAGGAAAAAGGATGTGAGCGTGCAAGGAAAAAGGATGTGGGTGTGCAAGAAAGAGTGTGAGCGTGCAAGGAAAAAAGATGTGAGTGTGCAAGAAAAAAAGGATGTGGGTGTGCAAGAAAGAGTGTGAGTGTGCAAGGCAGGCGCAGCGCCCCCTCCACCACCGAGCAGTTCCGGAGCGCCGACAGGCGCCGCACGTCGTTGCGGAGGTCCAGGCCCGG
>NW_026843582.1:1252500-1255000 GCF_030254825.1 Meriones unguiculatus | reverse complement strand
GGGGGGCACTTGCACGCTCACGGGGGCATTTACACGCTCCACCCCCTCCCCCTGGGGCATTTGCACGCTCCTCCCCTCCCCCCGGGGGCCCTCGCACAATCACGGGGGGACCTTGCACGCTCGCCCCTCCCACCCCCCAGGAGCCCTTGCACGCTCACCCGGGCATTTGCACACTCCTCCCTTCCCCCCGGGGGCATTTACACGCACTCGGGGGCAACTGCACACTCACCCGGGCATTTGCACACTCCTCCCCACCCCCTGGGGCCCTTGCACGCCCGCGGGGGCCCTTGCACGCTCACCCGGGCATTTACACACTCCTCCCCCGCCCCCCTGGTGCATTTACACGCCCCCGGGGGCAACTGCACACTCACCCGGGCATTTACACACTCCTCCCCTCCCCCATGGGGCATTTGCACGCTCACGGGGGCATTTACACACTCCTCCCCTCCCTCCAGGGGCATTTGCACGCCCGCGGGGGCATTTACACACTCCTCGGGGGCATTTACACACTTCCTCCCTTTTCTTGGGGGCATTTGCACACTCCTCCCCTCCCCCCGGGGGCATTTGCACGCTCCTCCCCTCCCCCGGGGGCATTTGCACGCCCGCGGGGGCATTTGCACGCTCCTCCCCTCCCCCAGGGGCATTTGCACGCTCACCCTCGCCCGGGAACGGCAGCGCCGCGGTCCCCGCCAGCAGCAGCAGCAGCAGCGCGCGCCCGGCGGCCGCCATGACGCCCCCGACCCGCCCCGGGGTCGCTCCGAGGCTTCCCGAGGGCTCCCGAGGGCGCGGGCGGCCCGGGCGGACTCTGGCGCATGCGCGGCGCCGGCCGCAAGATGGCGGCGCCGTAAACAAGGGCGAAGGGGGAAGCGGGGAAGACGCGGAGCGGAGTGGGCGGACGGGGAGGGGGCGGGGCCGGGGAGGGGCCTGGGCGGGGCGCGGGGAGCCAATGGCGGGCGAGGGGCGGGGCCGCAGGGCCAATGGAGAGCGCGGGGCGGGGCCTGAGCAAAATGGCGTCCAAGGGAAAAAAATGGAGGGCGCGGGGCGGGGCCTGGGCGGGGCGAGGGGAAGCGGGAGCCAATGGACGGCGATGGGCGGGGCCTGGTTAAAATGGCGCCCGCTAGGAGCCAATGGGCCGGGCGGAGCGGGGCCTGGGCGGGCCCTGAGAGCAAGAGGGTCACAGGGAACCAATAGGGAGCGCGGGACGAGGCCTGGGCGTGTCGAGGGGAAGCGAGAGCCAATGGAGAGCGTGGGGCGGGGCCTGAGCAAAACGGCGTCGAAGGGAAAAAAAATGGAGGAAGCGGGCGTGGCCTGGGCGGGGCGGGGGTAAGCGGGAGCCAATGGGCAATGCGAGGCGTGGTCTGGGCGGGGCCTGAGAGCAACAGGGACACGTGGAGCCAATGAACAGGGCGGGGCGGGGCCGGGGCGGGGCCTTAGAACAATGGCGTCCGCGCGTGGCCAATAGACGCCGCGGGTCGGGGCCGGGGGCGGGGCCTGGGGCCAAGGATAGCGCGTGGAGCCAATAGAGAGCGCGAGGCGGAGTCTGGGCGGGGCCTGAGGGCCGGGTGGGACACAGGGAGCCAATAGAGCGCGAGGGGCGTGGCCTAAAGTCTTAAGAGAGCGCGGGGAGCCAATAGCAGACGTGGGGCGGGGCTAAGGGCTGACGTGAATTCAGGGCGCCAATAGACGCCACGCGGCGAGCCGGGGGCGTGGCTAATGCGAGGGGGCGGGGCCTGAGGGCCGAAGGGCGCGCGAGGAGCCAATGGAGCGCACGGGGCGGGTGTGGGAGGGGCCGGGAGGGCGGAGCCGCGTCTCTCCACGCCCGGGCTCCGCCCCCGCCCCGCGCGCTCCGCGGGTTCGAATCCCCGCGCGTCCGGGAAGCGGCCGCCGCTCCGCGCTCTTCCGGGTTCCTGTCACAGCCCACTTCCGGGTTCCGGAACACCAACTTCCGGTCACAACACACTTCCGGGTTCCGGGAACCGCAACCTCCGGTCAGAGCCCACTTCCGGGTTCCGGTCGGACTCCTTTTCCACGCAGCACCAACTTCCGGTCATAGACCCCTTTCTTTCACAGCCCACTTCCGGTTTCCGGCCGGACCCTTTTCCACGCAGCACCGACTTCCGGTCGAATCCAACTTCCGGCCGCGGCCGTCTTCCGGTCCCCGAGCCACTTCCGGTCCCGCCCCGGGTCCCTTCGTCGCCCCGCGCTTCCCTCCTCGCCTCTCCTGGTCCCGCTCCCGTCGGTCCCTCGCGACTTCCGGTCCCCAGGCGGAACCCTTTTCCGGTTGCCACCGCTCCCTTTCACGAACGCGGACGCTTCTCGGGTCCGCGCCGCTAGGCCACGCCCCTCAAGGATAAACCACTTCCGGGAATCACCCACTTCCGGTCCGTCCCTCTTATAAGCCCCACACGCTGACGGGAACGGTCCACTTCCGGTCCGTCCCCTTCTATGGCTCCAGGGTCTTCCCTGCAGAACCCACTTCCGGTCCGGCACCTCCTAGGTT
>NW_026843582.1:1220000-1232500 GCF_030254825.1 Meriones unguiculatus | reverse complement strand
TCTCCGCCCTCCTCCTCCCCGTCCTCCTCCCCCTCCCCTCCTCCTCCTCCCCGTGCTCCCCCCATGCTTTGTCATCCTCCTCTTCCTCCTCCCTGTCCTCCCCATGCTCCTCCCCCCGTGCTCCTCCTCCTCCTCCCTCCCCTCCTCCTTCTCCTCCTCCTTCCCCTCCTCCCTCTCCTCCTCCTTCTCCTCCTCCTCCTCCTCCCCGTCCTCCCCGCGCTCCTCCCCCCGTGCTCCCCTCGTGCTCCCCGCCGTCCTCCTCGTGTTCCCCCCGTGCTCCTCCCCCTCCTCCCCGCACTCCTCCCCCTCCCCCGCGCTCCTCCCCCTCCTCCCCGCCCTCCTCCTCCCCGCCCTCCTCCTCCCCGCGCTCCTCCCCCCGTGCTCCTCCCCCTCCTCCCCACGCTCCTCCCCCTCCTCCCCGCCCTCCTCCTCCCCGCGCTCCTCCCCCCGTGCTCCTCCCCCTCCTCCCCACGCTCTTCCCCCTCCTCCCCGTGCTCCTCCCCGTCCTCCCCGCGCTCCTCCCCCCCCCCCGTGCTCCCCGCAGACCCGGCGCTGGCGGCGCTGCAGGCCGAGGTGGACGCGGACACGCGCGAGTTCGAGGCCGCGTCGTGGAGCCTCGCGGTGGACGCGGCGTTCGCGCAGGCGCAGGAGCGGGAGGTCGCGCGGCGGCAGGACGTGCTGTACGGTAGGGGGCGAGCGCGGGCGTGCGTGGGTGTGCGTGGGTGTGCGAGGGCGTGCGTGGGTGTGCGAGGGCGTGTGTGTGTGCGTGGGTGTGCGTGAGTGTGTGTGTGTGTGCGTGAGTGTGCGAGTGAGTGCGTGAGTGTGCGTGAGTGTGTGTGTGTGTGCGCGGGCGTGCGAGGGCGTGAGTGCGTGTGCGAGGGCGTGCGTGAGTGCGTGAGTGTGCGAGGGCGTGCGTGGGTGTGCGCGGGTGTGAGTGTGCGTGGGTGTGCGAGGGCGTGCGTGAGTGTGTGTGTGCGTGAGTGTGTGCGTGGGCGTGCGTGAGTGTGCGTGGGTGTGCGCGGGCGTGCGAGGGCGTGCGTGTGCGAGCGTGAGTGTGCGCGGGCGTGCGTGGGTGTGCGTGGGTGTGCGTGTGCGAGCGTGAGTGTGCGCGGGCGTGCGTGAGTGTGCGTGGGTGTGCGTGGGTGTGCGTGGGTGTGCGTGTGCGAGCGTGAGTGTGCGCGGGCGTGCGTGAGTGTGCGTGGGTGTGCGTGGGCGTGCGAGGGCGTGCGTGGGCGTGAGTGTGAGTGTGCGTGAGTGCGTGAGTGTGCGTGAGTGTGCGCGGGCGTGCGTGAGTGTGCGTGGGTGTGCGTGGGCGTGAGTGTGAGTGTGTGCGCGGGTGTGCGTGGGTGTGAGTGTGCGTGACTGTGCGTGAGTGTGCGAGTGCGTGCGTAGGTGTGCGCGGGTGTGACTGTGTGTGAGTGTGTGTGTGTGCGTGCGTGGGCGTGAGTGTGAGTGTGCGTGAGTGTGCGTGAGTGCGTGGGTGTGCGTGGGTGAGCGAGGGCGCGCGTGAGTCTGAGCGTGTCTGTGTCTGTGTCTGCAGATGCGTGTCTGTCTGCACACCCATGTCTGAGCATGTCACGTGTCCGCCCACCCGCGTGTCCCGTGTCCGCCCACCCGCGTGTCCCGTGTCTGCCCACCCGCGTGTCCCGTGTCCGCTCACACGCGTGTTTGTCCGCCCACACGCATGTTGTGTGTCTACGCATGTCACGTGTCCGCTCACACGCGTGTCCGCCCACCCGCGGCCCCGCAGAGCTCATGCAGACCGAGGCGCACCACGTGCGCACGCTGAAGCTGACGCAGCGCGTGTTCGCGCGGGCGCTGCGGGCCGCGGGGGCCGCGGGGGCCGCGGGGGCCGCGGGTTCGGTCCTGCCCGGCGCCCGGGAGCTGCTGTCGCTCCACGCGCGCTTCCTCGCGGGCCTCAAGCGGCGCCGGCGCGAGGGGCTGCAGCCGGGCAGCGCGGGCAACTACGTCATCGCGCGCGTCGGCGACGTGCTGCTGCGCCAGGTGGGCGGGGCCCCGGGGGAGGGGCGGGGCGGGGGGGCGGGGATCCGCCCAGCGCCCCGGGCTCCGCCCACCCCGGCTCCGCCCATCCCCGGCTCCGCCCAGCGCCCCGGGCTCCGCCCACCCCAGGCTCCTCCCTCTCACGCCAGGCTCCTCCCCCTGAGGTTCCTCGATCCGCCTCTGGCTCCTCCCTCCCGCCCCAGGCTCCTCCCTCCTATTTTTGGCTCCTCCCACTCCAGGCTCCTCTCCCCGAGGGTCCTCCCTCCCACCCCAGGCTCCTCCCATCCAGGCTCCTCCCTCACACCCCAGGCTCCTCCCCCTGAGGTTCTTCGCATCCGCCTCTGGCTCCTCCCTCCCATCCTCAGGCTCCTCACACCCGCTCCAGGCTCCTCCCTTCCTCCCCAGGCTCCTCCCTCCCACCCTAGGTTCCTCCCTCCTATTCCTGGCTCCTCCCTCCCGTCCCCAGAGTCCTCCCTCCCATCCCCAGGCTCCTCCCTCCCGCCCCAGGCTCCTCCCTCCTATTCCTGGCTCCTCCCACATCAGGCTCCTCCCATCCAGGCTCCTCCCTCCCACATCAGGCTCCTCCCCCTGAGGTTCCTCCCATCCGCCTCTGGCTCCTCCCTCCCTGCCCCAGGCTCCTCCCTTTTAAACCTGGCTCCTCCCACTCCAGGCTCCTCTCCCCGAGGCTCCTCCCTCCCACATCAGGCTCCTCCCCCTGAGGTTCCTCCCACCCGGCTTTGGCTCCTCCCTCCCACCCCAGGCTCCTCCCTCACAGCCAGGCTCCTCCCCCGAGGCTCCTCCCCCGGGCCCAGGCTCCTCCCATGAGGGTCCTCCATCCTCTGGCTCCTCCCTCCAGTCCCGGCTCCTCCCACTTAGACTCCTCCCACCCGGCCCAGGCTCCTCCCTCCTCTTCCTGGCTCCTCCCACTCCTGACTCCTCCTCCTGAGGCTCCTCCCACCCGGCCCGGCCCCGCCCCTCCGTGCAAGCCCCGCCCACACAGAGCCCGCGGCCCCGCCCACCCCCGTTAGCCCCGCCTCCCGCCCTTCTCAGTCCCCTCCCCGCCCGCAGGCCCCGCCCACACCACCGGGCCCCGCCCACACGGGTCTCTGGCCCCGCCCTCCCCGCCGGCCCCGCCCTCCCCGCCGGCCCCGCCCACCGCTCCAGCCCCGCCCCCTCCCCCCCCCCCCGCAGTTCTCGGGCGGCGCGCGGCGGCGCTGGAGGACGCGTACGGCGCCTTCTGCTGCGGCCACCGCGACGCCGTGACGCGCTACAAGACGCTGCTGCGGCACAGCCGCCGCTTCCGGGAGGCCGTCCGGGTGCGTGGGTGAACATGCGTGTGACACGCCACAACATACATGTGACATGCGTGAACATACGTGCGGGAAACACGCTCACACCCACACAGGGCGCTGCTGCGGCACAGCCGCCGCTTCCGGGAGGCCGTCCGGGTGCGTGGGTGAACATGCGTGTGACACGCCACAACATACATGTGACATGCGTGAACATACATGCAGGTAAACGCTGACACACGCTCACACACCCACACAGGGCACTGCTGCAGCACAGCCGACGCTTCCGGGAGGCCGTCCGGGTGCGTGGGTGAACGTGCGTGTGACACGCCACAACATACATGTGACATGCGTGAACATACGTGCGGGGAAACACGCTCACACCCACACAGGGCGCTGCTGCGGCACAGCCGCCGCTTCCGGGAGGCCGTCCGGGTGCGTGGGTGAACATACGTGTGACACGCCACAACATACATGTGACATGCGTGAACATACGTGCGGGAAACACGCTCACACCCACACAGGGCGCTGCTGCGGCACAGCCGCCGCTTCCGGGAGGCCGTCCGGGTGCGTGGGTGAACGTGCGTGTGACACGCTACAACATACATGTGACATGCGTGAACATACATGCAGGTAAACGCTGACACACGCTCACACACCCACACAGGGCACTGCTGCAGCACAGCCGCCGCTTCCGGGAGGCCGTCCGGGTGCGTGGGTGAACGTGCGTGTGACACGCCACAACATACATGTGACATGCGTGAACATACGTGCGGGGAAACACGCTCACACCCACACAGGACGCTGCTGCGGCACAGCCGCCGCTTCCGGGAGGCCGTCCGGGTGCGTGGGTGAACGTGCGTGTGACACGCCACAACATGCATGTGACATGCGTGAATATACGTGCGGGAAACACGCTCACACCCACACAGGACGTTGCTGCGGCACAGCCGACGCTTCCGGGACGCCGTCCGGGTGCGTGGGTGCACATGCGTGTGACATGCTACAACATACATGTGACATGCGTGAACATACGTGCGGGGAAACACGCTGACACTCTCACAGGACGTTGCTGCGGCACAGCCGACGCTTCCGGGACGCCGTCCGGGTGCGTGGGTGCACATGCGTGTCACATGCTACAACATACATGTAACATGCGTGAACATACATGCAGGTAAACGCTGACACACGCTCACACCCACACAGGGCGCTGCTGCGGCACAGCCGACGCTTCGGGGAAGCCGTCCGGGTGCGTGGGTGAACATGCGTGTGACACGCCACAACATGCATGTGACATGCGTGAACATACATGCAGGTAAACGCTGACACACGCTCACACACCCACACAGGGCGCTGCTGCGGCACAGCCGCCGCTTCCGGGTGCACATGCGTGAACATATGTGTAACATGCTACAACATACATGCGGGGAAACATGCTCATACACTCACAGGACGCTGCTGCGGCACAGCTGACGCTTCCGGGACGCCGTCGGGGTGCGTGGGTGCACATGCGTGTGACACGCTACAACATACATGTGACATGCGTGAACATACGTGCAGGGAAACACGCTCACACCGACGCTTCCAGGCCGCCATCCAGGTGTACATGCGTGAACATACATGTAACAGCTACAACATACATGCGGGGAAACACGCTGACACTCTCAAGGGCGCTGCTGCGGCACAGCCGCCGCTTCCGGGAGGCCGTCTGGGTGCGTGGGTGAACATGCGTGTAACATGCTACAACATACATGTGAGGTGACATGCTACAACATACATGCGGGAAACACGCTGACACACGCTCACAGGGCGCTGCTGCAGCACAGCCGACGCTTCCGGGACGCCGTCCGGGTGCGTGGGTGCACGTGTGCGAATATGCGTGTGACACGCCACAACATACATGTGACATGGGTGAACATACATGCGGGAAACACGCTCACACCCACACAGGACGCTGCTGCGGCACAGCCGCCGCTTCCGGGACGCTGCCCGGGTGCGCGTGCAAGAACATGCTTGCACATCCATGTGAACATATTTACACACGCTGACACACACAGGGCGCCATGTCAGGGTAGTGTGAGCTCACCTGTGCTCACACTCAGTCACGCACGCTCCCGGGCTCACACTCGCACACACGTGCTCACACTCGCACACACGTGTGCACACACGTGCTCACACACTCAGTCCTGCGCACTCACAGGCTCACACGCTCGCACACACATGTGCTCGCTCACACACACACGAGCTCACACACTGAGTCACGCACGCTCACGGGCTCACGCACATGTCTGCTCACACCAGCACACACGTGTGTACACACATGGGCTCGCACGCTCACGGGCGCACACGCGCACACATGTGTACACATGTGCTCACACAGTCACACGGGCTCACGCGCACACGTGTGCTCACACTCGCACACATGTGCTCACACTCGCACACATGTGCTCACACACGTGCTCACAGTCACGCACGCTCACGTGCTCACACGCGCACACACGTGCTCACACTCGCACACACGTGTGCACACACATGGGCTCACACGCGTGTCTGCCCCCGCAGCGCATCGTCTCCCACCCCGTGGCGCGGCGTCTGGGCGTGCAAGACACACACACGGGCTCGCACACTCAGTCACACACGCTCACGGGCTCGCACGCTCACGGGCTCACACGCGCACACACGTGTGCACACACATGTGCTCACACAGTCACGCACGCTCACGGGCTCACACGCACACATGTGTGCACACATATGGGCTCACACACTGTCACACGGGCTCACGCACACACGTGTGCTCACACGCACACACATGTGCTCACACGCGCACACACGTGTGCACACACACGGGCTCACAGTCACGCACGCTCACGGGCTCACACGCACACGTGTGCACATACATGTGCTCACACAGTCACGCACGCTCACGGGCTCACGCGCGCACACACGTGCTCACACGCGCACACACGTGCTCACACTCGCACACACGTGCTCACACGCGCACACACGTGCTCACACGCGCACACACGTGCTCACACTCGCACACACGTGTGCACACACACGGGCTCACAGTCACGCACGCTCACGTGCTCACACGCACACGTGTGCACATACATGTGCTCACACACTCAGTCACGCACGCTCACGGGCTCACACGCGCGCACACACGTGCTCACACGCGCACACACGTGTGCACACACATGGGCTCACACGCGCACACACGTGTACACATACATGTGCTCACACACTCAGTCACGCACGCTCACGGGCTCACACGCGCGCACACGTGTGCACACACACGGGCTCACAGTCACGCACGCTCACGGGCTCACACGCACACGTGTGCACATACATGTGCTCGCACACTCAGTCACACACGCTCACGGGCTCACACGCACACGTGTGCACATACATGTGCTCGCACACTCAGTCACGCACGCTCACGGGCTCACACGCGCGCACACGTGCTCACACGCGCACACACGTGCTCACACGCGCACACACGTGTGCACACACATGGGCTCACACGCGTGTCTGCCCCCGCAGCGCTTCGTCGCGCACCCCGTGGCGCGGCGTCTGGGCGTGCAAGACACACACACGGGCTCGCACACTCAGTCACACACGCTCACGGGCTCACACGCGCACACATGTGCTCACACGCGCACACACGTGTGCACACACATGGGCTCACACGCGTGTCTGCCCCCGCAGCGCATCGTCGCGCACCCCGTGGCGCGGCGTCTGGGCGTGCAAGAGTGCGTCCTGCTCGTCACGCAGCGCATCACCAAGTACCCGGTGCTCGTGGAGCGGCTGCTGCAGCACACGGAGGGTGAGTGTGCAAGGGGGAGTGTGCGAGGGGGTGAGTGTGAGCGGGTGTGTGAGAGGGTGAGTGTGCAAGGGGGTGAGTGTGCAAGGGGGTGAGTGTGCAAGGGGAGGGGGTGAGTGTGCGAGGGGGAGTGTGCAAGGGTGTGAGTGTGCGAGGGTGTGAGTGTGCGAGGGGGTGAGTGTGCGAGGGGGTGAGTGTGCGAGGGGGTGAGTGTGCGAGGGGGTGAGTGTGCGAGGGGGTGAGTGTGCAAGGGGGTGAGTGTGCAAGGGGGTGAGTGTGCGAGGGGGTGAGTGTGCAAGGGGGAGGGGGTGAGTGTGCGAGGGGAGTGTGCGAGGGGGTGAGTGTGCAAGGGGGTGAGTGTGCAAGGGGGAGGGGGTGAGTGTGCGAGGGGGAGTGTGCGAGGGGGTGAGTGTGCAAGGGGGTGAGTGTGCAAGGGGGTGAGTGTGCGAGGGGTGTGTGCGAGGGGGTGAGTGTGCGAGGGGGTGAGTGTGCGAGGGGGTGAGTGTGCAAGGGGGTGAGTGTGCGAGGGGGTGAGTGTGCGAGGGGGTGAGTGTGCGAGGGGGTGAGTGTGCGAGGGGGAGTGTGCAAGGGGGTGAGTGTGCGAGGGGAGGGGGTGAGTGTGCGAGGGGGTGAGTGTGCGAGGGGGTGAGTGTGCGAGGGGGTGAGTGTGCGAGGGGGTGAGTGTGCGAGGGGGTGAGTGTGCGAGGGGGTGAGTGTGCGAGGGGAGTGTGCAAGGGGGTGAGTGTGCAAGGGGGTGAGTGTGCAAGGGGGTGAGTGTGCAAGGGGAGGGGGTGAGTGTGCAAGGGGAGGGGGTGAGTGTGCGAGGGGTGAGTGTGCAAGGGGGTGAGTGTGCAAGGGGGAGGGGGTGAGTGTGCAAGGGGGTGAGTGTGCAAGGGGGTGAGTGTGCGAGGGGGTGTGTGCGAGGGGGTGAGTGTGCAAGGGGGAGTGTGCAAGGGGGAGTGTGCAAGGGGGTGAGTGTGCAAGGGGGAGTGTGCAAGGGGGCGAGTGTGCAAGGGGAGTGTGCGAGGGGGTGAGTGTGCAAGGGGGTGAGTGTGCAAGGGGGTGAGTGTGCAAGGGGTGAGTGTGCGAGGGGTGTGTGCGAGGGGGTGAGTGTGCAAGGGGAGTGTGCAAGGGGGTGAGTGTGCAAGGGGGTGAGTGTGCAAGGGGGTGAGTGCAAGGGGGTGTGATCAAGGGTGTGAGTGGGGGTGAGCGGGCGTGTGTGCACACCTTTCCCCGCGTGCTCGCCCCCGCCCCCTCTCTTGCACACTCACCCCCTCACACACTCACCCCCTCGCAGTCACCCCTTGCACACTCCCCTTGCACACTCACCCCTGCACACTCCCCCTACACACTCGCCCTTGCACACTCGCCCTTGCACACCCGCCCTTGCACACTCGCCCTGCACACTCCCCGCAGCCGGCACGGAGGAGCACGCCGACCTGAGCCGGGCGCTGCTCACAGTCACCCTTGCACACTCACCCCCTTGCACACTCGCCCTTGCACACCCGCCCTTGCACACTCGCCCTTGCACACTCCCCCTGCACACTCCCCTTGCACACTCCCCCTTGCACACTCCCCTTGCACACTCCCCCTGCACACTCCCCCTTGCACACTCCCCCTTGCACACTCCCCCTTGCACACTCACCCCCTTGCACACTCCCCCTTGCACACTCACCCCCTCGCACACTCGCCCTTGCACAATCCGCCTTGCACACTCCCCCTTGCACAATCCGCCTTGCACACCCGCCCTTGCACACTCGCCCTTGCACACTCGCCCTTGCACACTCACCCCCTTGCACACCCGCCCTTGCACACTCCCCGCAGCGGGCACGGAGGAACACGCCGACCTGAGCCAGGCCCTGCTCACACTCCCCTTGCACACTCGCCCTTGCACACTCACCCCCTTTGCACAATCCGCCTTGCACACCCGCCCTTGCACACTCCCCGCAGCGGGCACGGAGGAACACGCCGACCTGAGCCGGGCGCTGCGGCTGCTGCGCGGCGCCATCGCCCGCGTGGACGCGCGCGTGAGCGAGTGTGAGCGCGCCCGGCGCCTGCGCGAGATCGCGGCCCGCCTGGACCCCCGCGCCCGCGCGCGCCTCCCCAGCGGCCGCGACTTCCGCCGCGACGACCTGCTCGGCCGGAAGCTGCGCCTGGACGGGCCGCTCGGCTGGAAGGCGGCGTCGGGGCGCGTGAAGGGTGAGTGTGCGAGGGGGAGGGTGCGGGGGGAGGGGTGCGAGGGGGGAGGGGAGGGTGCGAGGGGGGAGGGGGAGGGTGCGAGGAGGGTGCGAGGGGGAGTGTGCAAGAGTGAGTGCAAGGGGAGAGAGTGTGCAAGGGGGTGAGTGTGGAAAGGGGTGAGTGTGTGAGGGGGTGAGTGTGCAAGGGGTGAGTGCAAGGCGGGAGGGGGAGGGTGGAAGGGGGAGGGGGAGGGTGCGAGGGGGAGGGTGCGAGGGGGGAGGGTGTGAGGGGGAGTGTGCAAGGGGTGTGTGAAGGGGTGATTGTGCGAGGGGTGAGTGTGCAGGGGGTGACTGTGCGAGGGGGTGAGTGTGCAAGGGGGAAGGGTGCGAGGGGAGGGGAGTGTGCAAGGGGGAGGGTGTGAGGGGGAGGGGGAGTGTGCAAGGGGGAGGGTGTGAGGGGGGAGGGGAGTGTGCAAGGGGGAGGGTGTGAGGGGAGTGTGCAAGGGGGAGTATGCAAGGGGGAGAGGGTGTGCAAGGGGGGAGTGTGCAAAAGGGGAGGGTGTGAGGGGGGAGGGTGCGAGGGGAGGGTGTGCAAGGTGGTGAGCGAGGGGGGAGGGGGAGGGTGCGAGGGGAGAGGGTGTGAGCGGAGGGTGTGAGGGGAGGGGGTGAGGGGGTGAGTGTGCAAGGGGGAGTGTGCAAGAGTGCAAGAGGAGAGGGTGTGAGGGGGGAGTGTGAGGGGGAGGGTGTGAGGGGGAGGGTGCGAGGGGGGAGGGTGTGAGGGGAGGGGGTGAGGGGGTGAGTGTGCAAGGGGGTGTGCAAGGGGGGAGGGTGTGAGGGTGAGTGTGCAAGGGGAGAGTTTGCTTAAGGAAGTGTGCAAGGGTGAGTGTGCAAGGGGGTGTGCAAGGGGGTTAGTGTGCAAGGGGAGTGGGAGGGTGCGAGGGTGTGAGGGGGAGGGGGAGGGTGCGAGGGTGTGAGGGGGAGGGGGAGGGTGCGAGGGGGAGGGGGAGGGTGCGAGGGGAGGGGAGGGTGCGAGGGGGAGGGTGTGCAGGGGGAGAGTTTGCTTAAGGAAGTGTGCAAGGGTGAGTGTGCAAGGGGGTGAGGGCAAGGGGATGCGTGTGCAAGGGGAGAGTTTGCTTAAGGAAGTGTGCAAGGGTGAGTGTGCAAGGGGGTGGGCAGGGCCTGAGACCTGGGGACGCGGCGGGCGACGTGTGTCATGCACGTGCCCTGCGTGTCATGCGTGTTCCCCGTGTGCCCGTGTTCCATGCGTGCGTCATGCTTGTGCCCGCGTGTTCCCCGCGTCATGCGTGTGTCGTGCTTGTGCCCTGGGTCGTGTGTCATGCGTCTGTTCCATGTCACGCATGTGCCCTGCGTGTGTCATGTGTGTCACGCGTGTGTAATGTGTGTCACACATGTGCCCCGCGTGTGTCACGTGATGTCCCGTGTGTGTCATACCTGTCACGCGTGTGCCCCGCGTCACGTGATGCACCGCGTGTGTCATACGTGTCCCTCGTGTGCCCCGTGTGTGTCACGTGATGCCCCGCATGTGTCATACATGCTCCGCGTGTGCCCCGTGATGCCCCGCGTGTCATACATGTCCCGTGTGTGCCCCGTGATGCCCCGCGTGTGTCATACATGTCCCGCGTGTGCTCCGCGTGTGTCATACATGTCCCGCGTGTGTCATACGTGTCCCGCGTGTGTCATACATGTCCCGCGTGTGTCATACATGTCCCGCCTGGGCCCCGCGTGTGTCATACATGTCCCGCGTGTGTCATACATGTCCCGCGTGGGCCCCGCGTGTGTCATACATGTCCCGCGTGTGTCATACATGTCCCGCCTGGGCCCCGCGTGTGTCATACATGTCCCGCGTGTGTCATACATGTCCCGCCTGGGCCCCGCGTGTGTCATACATGCCCCGCGTGTGTCATACATGCCCCGCGTGTGTCATACATGTCCCGCGTGGGCCCCGCGTGTGTCATACATGTCCCGCGTGGGCCCCGCGTGTGTCATACATGCCTCGCGTGTGTCATACATGTCCCGCGTGGGCCCCGCGTGTGTCATACATGTCCCGCGTGTGTCATACATGTCCCGCGTGGGCCCCGCGTGTGCCCGCAGAGGTGCTGGCGGTGCTGCTGAGCGACGCGCTGCTGCTGCTGCAGGAGAAGGACCAGAAGCTCGTGTTCGCCTCGGTGGTGCGTGAGGGGCGGGGCCTGCACACGCGTGTGCAAGACACCGAGAGGGGGACACGGGGCCCCTGCACACGCGTGTGCAAGACACCGAGAGGGGGACACGGGGCCCCTGCACACGCGTGTGCAAGACACCGAGAGGGGGACTCGGGGCCCCTGCACACGCGTGTGCAAGACACCGAGAGGGGGGACTCGGGGCCCCTGCACACGCGTGTGCAAGAAGACATGAAGAGGGGAGGGAGGACCCCGGGCCCCTGCACACGCGTGTGCAAGACACGGGGAGGAAAAAACGGGCCTTGACACGTGTGCAAGATGACCCGGGGAGGGGGAGACCCGAAGGCCGGCCTTGCCCACGCGCGTGTCCGCCTTGCACGCGCGCGTGTCACTTTGCACGCGCGCGCGCCCCTTGCACGCCCACGTGTCACTTTGCACGCGCGCGTGTGCCCCTTGCACGCCCACGTGTCACTTTGCACGCGCGCGTGCCCCTTGCACGCCCACGTGTCACTTTGCACGCGCGCGCGCGCCCTTGCACGCCCACGTGTCCCTTTGCACGCGCGCGCGCCCCTTGCACGCCCACGTGTCACTTTGCACGCGCGCGTGTGCCCCTTGCACGCCCACGTGTCACTTTGCACACGCGCGCGCCCTTTTGCACGCCCACGTGTCAGATTTGCACACGCGCGTGCCTTTTTGCACGCCCACGTGTCCCTTTGCACGCGCGCGCGCCCCTTGCACGCCCACGTGTCAGCTCTGCGCGCGCGCGCGCCCCTTGCACGCCCACGTGTCAGCTTTGCACGCGCGCGCGCCCCGTGCACGCCCACGTGTCAGCTTTGCACACGCGCGTTCCCCCGTGCACGCCCACGTGTCAGCTCTGCACACGCTTGTGCCTTTTTACACGCTCACGTGTCACTTTGCACGCGCGCGTGCCCCTTGCACGCCCACGTGTCATTTTGCACGCGCGCGCGCGCCCCCTTGCACGCCCACGTGTCAGCTTTGCGTGCGCGCGCGTCCCCTTGCACGCCCACGTGTC
>NW_026843582.1:1210000-1215000 GCF_030254825.1 Meriones unguiculatus | reverse complement strand
AGTGAAGGGTCAAAATGGAGGGGAGGGGCGTGTCCTGGACGGTCTGGGCGTGGCCTGTCTAGTCTGGGCGTGTCCTGGACGGTCTGGGCGTGGCCTGTCTAGTCTGGGCGTGTCCTGGACGGTCTGGGCGTGGTCTGTCCACGGTGGGCGTGGCCTGGACAGTCTGGGCGGGGCCTGGACGGTCTGGGCGTGTGTTGGACGGTCTGGGCGTGTCCTCTCTGCTCTGAGCGTGGCCTGGACGGTCTGGGCGTGGTCTGTCCGCTGTGGGCGTGGCCTGGACGTTTTGGGCGTGGCCTCTCTGCTCTTGGCGGGGCCTGGACGGTCTGGGCGTGGCCTGTCCGCTGTGGGCGTGGCCTGGACGGGGCCTGGACGGTCTGGGCGTGTCCTGTCTGGTCTGGGCGTGTCCTGTCTGGTCTGGGCGTGGCCTCTCTGCTCTGGGCGTGGCCTGGACGGTCTGGGCGTGGCCTGGCTTGCAAGGGGCGGGGCCTGGACGGTCTGGGCGTGTCCTGTCCACCCTGGGCGGGGCTTTTACAGCTTGGGCGTGGCTTGTCCGATCTGGACGGGGCCTGGACGGTCTGGGCGTGTCCTGGACGGTCTGGGCGTGGCCTGGACGTTTTGGGCGGGGCCTGGACGGTCTGGGCGTGTCCTGTCTGGTCTGGGCGTGTCCTGTCTGGTCTGGGCGTGGCCTCTCTGCCCTGGGCGTGGCCTGGACGGTCTGGGCGTGGTCTGTCGACTGTGGGCGTGGCCCGTCCGCGCTGGGCGTGTCTCCCCGCCCCCTCACGCCCCTCCCCCTCCCCCCCGCGACCCCAGGACCCCGCGGTGCCGAGGACGAGGACTGGGACGGCGACGAGGACGCGGTGGGTGTCCCCCGGCGGGGGGAGGGCGGCGGGGTGCGGGGGTCCCCGCGGGGTGACGTCACGGGGCCCTCGCTGACGTCGCCGCCCTTCCCCCTCCCCTCCCCTCCCCCACTTCAGGAGCAGCAGGAGGAGACGAGGCAAAGCCCGGAGGGCGGCGGCGCGGAGGAGGAGGAGGAGGAGGTGCGGGCGACCCCGGCGCGACCCCGGCGCGACCCCGCGGTGACCCCTCGTGGGGACCCGGGCGCGACCTCACCCTCCCCCTCTCCTCCCCCCTCCCCCGCAGCTCGTCCTGCGCGTCCAGACGCTGTCGCGGCTGCTGCTGGGCCTCCAGGTGGGTGGGGGAGGGGGCGGAGGGGGCGGGGCCAGCGGAGGAGGCGGGGCCCGGGGAGGGGCGGGGCCAGAGCGGCCGAGATGGAGGAGACAGAGGAGGATCAAAATGGAGGGAGAACAGGGGGCGGGGCCTGCGGGGGGCGGGGCCTAGGGAGGAGGCGGGGCCTGGGGAGAGTCCAAAATGGAGGAAGCAAAGGAAAGGGGCCAAAATGGAGGGAGGGGGTGTGGCCCGGGGAGGGGGCGGGGCTTAGGGGAGTTCAAAATGGAGGAAGCAAAGGAAAGGGGCCATTATGGAGGGAGGGGGCGGGGCCATGGATAGTCCAACATGGAGGAGACAGTGAAGGATCAAAATGGAGGGAGCGAGGGGGCGGGGCCTGCAGAGGGGCGGAGCCAGAGGAGAGTTCAAAATGGAGATGACAGAGAGAGACAAGGCCAAAATGGAGGAGACACAGGAGGATCAAAATGGAGGGGAGGGGCGAGGCCTACAGAGGGGCGGAGCCAGAGAGTTCAAAATGGAGGAGACAGGGGCGGGGCCTGTGGAGGGGCGGGGCCAGAAGAGAATCCAAAATGGAGGAAGCAAAGGAAAGGGGCCAAAATGGAGGGAGGGGGCGGGGCCCAGAGGGGGCGGGGCTTAGGGGAGTTCAAAATGGAGGAGACAGGGCAGGGTCAAAATGGAGGCAGGGAGGGGGCGGGGCCATGGATAGTCCAACATGGAGGAGACAGAGGAGGGTCAAAATGGAGGGAGCGAGGGGCGGGGCCTGCAGAGGGGCGGAGCCAGAGGAGAGTTCAAAATGGAAATGACAGAGAGAGACAAGGCCAAAATGGAGGAGACACAGGAGGATCAAAATGGAGGGGAGGGGGCGGGGCCTGAGGAGAGTTCAAAATGGAGGAGACAGGGGCGGGGCCTGTGGAGGGGCGGGGCCAGAAGAGAATCCAAAATGGAGGAAGCAAAGGAAAGGGGCCAAAATGGAGGGAGGGGCGGGGCCCAGGGAGGGGGCGGGGCTTAGGGGGAGTTCAAAATGGAGGAGGCAGGGAAGGGTCAAAATGGAGGGGAGGGAGGGGGCGGGGCCTGGGGAAGGGGCGGGGCCTGGGAGAGTCGAAAGTGGAGGAAGCAAAGGCGGGGACAGAGGGGAAAGGGCCAAAACGGAGGGAGGGGGCGGGGCCAGTTAGGAGGCGGGGCCTGAGGAGGGGCGGGGCCGGGGGAGAATCCAAAATGGAGGAGACAGAGGAGGATCAAAATGGAGGGGAGGGAGGGGGCAGGGCCATGGATAGACCAACATGGAGGAGACAGAGGAGGATCAAAATGGAGGGAGCGAGGGGGCGGGGCCTGGGGAAGGGGCGGGGCCTGGGGAGAGTCCAAAATGGAGGAGACAGTGAAGGATCAAAATGGAGGGAGTGAGGGGGCGGGGCCTGCAGAGGGGCGGGGCCAGAGGAGAGTAGAAAATGGAGGAGACAGGGGCGGGGCCTGTGGAGGGGAGGGGACAGAAGAGAATCCAAAATGGAGGAGACAGGGTTGGGGCCTGGGGAGAGTCCAAAATGGAGGACGCAAAGAAAAGGGGCCAAAATGGAGGGAGGGGGCGGGGCCCAGGGGGGCGGGGCTTAGGGGGAGTTCAAAATGGAGGAGACAGGAAAGGGTCAAAACGGAGGGGAGGGAGGGGGCGGGGCCTGGGGAAGGGGCGTGGCCAGGGGAGAGTCCAAAATGGAGGAAGCAAAGGCGGGGACAGAGGGGAAAGGGCCAAAACGGAGGGAGGGGGCGGGGCCTGAGGAGGGGCGGGGCCGGGGGAGAATCCAAAATGGAGGGAGGGGGCGGGGCGTGGGCGTGTCCCGGGCCCTAACGGTGCTGTGCGCTCTCTCCCCGCCCCTTTCCCCGCCCCCTCCGCCCCGGCCCCGCCCCCTCCGCCCCGGCCCCGCCCCCAGGCGGCCGTGGCGCGGCAGGACAGCGCCCTGGAGCGGCTGCGGGCCGGGGAGCACCGCCGGGCGGAGGAGGAGCGGCGGCGGGCGGAGGAGGAGGGGGAGGAGCGGGAGGAGCTGCGGCGGGAGCGGGAGGAGCTGGAGCGCGGCCGCGAGCTCTACCAGCGCGACCTGCAGCGCCTGCGCGAGGCCCAGAGACGCCTCGAGCGCCAGCGGGAGGAGCTGCGGCGCCGCGGGAGCACGGTGAGCGGGGGGGACGGGGAGGGGGAGGAGGAGGAGGAGAAGGAGGAGGAGAAGGAGGAGGAGGAGGAGTAGGAGGAGGAGGAGGAGAAGGAGAAGAAGGAGGAGAAGGAGGAGGAGGAGGAGAAGGAGGAGGAGGAGGGGAAGGAGGAGGAGGAGGAGGGGGAGGAGGAGGAGGAGAAGGAGAAGAAGGAGGAGGAGGAGGAGGAGGGGGAGGAGGACGAGGAGGAGGAGAAGGAGGAGGAGGAGGAGGGGGAGGAGGAGGAGGAGGAGGAGAAGGAGGGGGAGGAGGAGGAGGAGGAGGAGAAGGAGGAGGAGGAGAAGGAGGAGGAGGAGGAGGAGGAGGAGAAGGAGGAGGAGGAGGAGGAGAAGGAGGAGAAGGAGGAGGAGGAGGAGAAGGAGGAGGAGAAGGAGGAGGAGGAGGAGGAGGAGGAGGAGAAGGAGGAGGAGGAGGAGGAGGAGGAGGAGAAGGAGGAGGAGGGGGAGGAGGAGGAGGAGGAGAAGGAGGAGGAGGGGGAGGAGAAGGAGGAGGAGGAGGAGGAGGAGGAGGAGGAGAAGGAGGAGGAGGAGGAGGAGGAGGAGGAGGAGGAGGAGGAGGAGGAGGAGGAGGAGGAGGAGGAGGAGGAGGAGGAGGAGGAGGAGGAGGAGGAGGAGGAGGAGGAGAAGGAGGAGGAGGAGGAGGAGGAGGAGGAGGAGGAGGAGGAGGAGGAGGAGGAGGAGGAGGAGGAGGAGGAGGAGAAGG
This sequence comes from Meriones unguiculatus, assembly GCF_030254825.1. Classification (NCBI taxonomy): domain Eukaryota; kingdom Metazoa; phylum Chordata; class Mammalia; order Rodentia; family Muridae; genus Meriones; species Meriones unguiculatus. Next base: position 1,210,920 of record NW_026843582.1, on the reverse strand, counting down.
AGGAGGAGGAGGAGGAGGAGAAGGAGGAGGAGAAGGAGGAGGAGGAGGAGGAGGAGGAGGAGGAGAAGGAGGAGGAGGAGGAGGAGGAGGAGGAGGAGGAGGAGGAGGAGGAGGAGGAGGAGGAGGAGGAGGAGGAGGAGGAGGAGGAGGAGGAGGAGGAGGAGAAGGAGGAGGAGGAGGAGGAGGAGAAGGAGGAGGAGAAGGAGGAGGAGGAGGAGGAGGAGGAGGAGGAGGAGGAGGAGGGGAGGAGGAGGAGGAGGAGAAGGAGGAGGAGGAGGAGGAGAAGGAGGAGGAGGAGGAGGAGGAGGAGGAGGAGGAGGAGGAGGAGGAGGAGGAGGAGGAGGAGGAGGAGGAGGAGGAGGAGGAGAAGGAGGAGGAGGAGGAGGAGGAGGAGGAGGAGGAGGAGGAGGAGGAGGAGGAGGAGGAGGAGGAGGAGGAGGAGGAGGAGGAGGAGGAGGAGGAGGAGGAGGAGGAGGAGGAGGAGGAGGAGGAGGAGGAGGAGGAGGAGGAGGAGGAGGAGGAGGAGGAGGAGGAGGAGGAGGAGGAGGAGGAGGAGGAGGAGGAGAAGGAGGAGGAGGAGGAGGAGGAGGAGGAGAAGGAGGAGGAGGGGGAGGAGAAGGAGGAGGAGAAGGAGGAGGAGGAGGAGGAGAAGGAGGAGAAGGAGGAGGAGGAGGAGGAGGAGAAGGAGGAGGAGAAGGAGGAGGAGGAGGAGGAGGAGAAGGAGGAGGAGGGGAGGAGGAGGAGGAGAAGGAGGAGGAGGAGGAGGAGGAGGAGGAGGAGGAGGAGGAGGAGGAGGAGGAGGAGGAGGAGGAGGAGGAGAAGGAGGAGGAGAAGGAGGAGGAGAAGGAGGAGGAGAAGGAGGAGGAGGAGGAGGAGGAGGAGGAGGAGGAGGAGGAGGGGGAGGGAGGAGGAGAAGGAGG
>NW_026843582.1:1187500-1202500 GCF_030254825.1 Meriones unguiculatus | reverse complement strand
CGGGCGTGTCAGGCCTGGCAGGCGCCGAGCAGCGAGGACGCGGTGCCCAGCAGCCCCGACAGCCAGGGCGGGAGGCGCCAGGGGCCCCGGGGCTGCGCGTGCAAGGCCAGCGCCGCGTCCGCCATGTTGCTCAGCAGCGTCAGCAGCTCCGCGCGCAGGGCCCTGGGGGGGAGGGGCGGGTGAGTGTGCAAGGCGTGAGCGCGGGGGTGGGCGGGTGTGCAAGGCGAGTGTGTCAGTGTGCGGAGGCGTGAGTGCGGGGGGTGGGTTGCGAGGCGAGTGTGCAAGGCGAGTATCGGTGTGCAAGGGGTGAGCGCGGGGGTTGAGTGTGCAAGGTGAGTGTGCAAGGCGAGTGTGCAAGGTAACTGAGGCGTGAGCGCGGGGTTTGAGTGTGCAAGGTGAGTGTGCAAGGCGTGAGCACGGCGGGGGGTGCAAGGCGAGTGTCTGTGCGGAGGCGTGAGTGCGGGGGGGTTGCGAGGCGAGTGTGCAAGGCGAGTATCGGTGTGCGAGGGCTGAGCGCGGGGGTTAAGTGTGCAAGGTGAGTGTGTAAGGCGAGTGTGCAAGGCGAGTGTACAAGGCGAGTGTGCAAGGTAACTGAGGTGTGAGCGCAGGGGTTGAGTGTGCAAGGTGAGTGTGCAAGGCGTGATCGCGGGGGCGGGTGTGCAAGGCGAGTGTGTCAGTGTGCGGAGGCGTGAGTGCGGGGGGTGGGTTGCGAGGCGAGTGTGCAAGGCGAGTGTGCAAGGTAACTGAGGCGTGAGCGCGGGGGGTTGAGTGTGCAAGGTGAGTGTGTAAGGCGAGTGTGCAAGGCGAGTGTACAAGGCGAGTGTGCAAGGTAACTGAGGCGTGAGCGCGGGGTTTGAGTGTGCAAGGTGAGTGTGCAAGGCGTGAGCGCGGGGGGCGGGTGTGCAAGGCGAGTGTGTCAGTGTGCAGAGGCGTGAGTGCGGGGGGCGGGTTGCGAGGCGAGTGTGCAAGGCGAGTATCGGTGTGTGAGGGGTGAGCGCGGGGGTTAAGTGTGCAAGGTGAGTGTGTAAGGCAAGTGTGCAAGGCGAGTGTACAAGGCGAGAGTGCAAGGTAACTGAGGTGTGAGCGCATGGGGTTGAGTGTGCAAGGTGAGTGTGCAAGGCGTGATCGCGGGGGCGGGTGTGCAAGGCGAGTGTCAGTGTGCGGAGGCGTGAGTGCGGGGGGCAGGTTGCGAGGCGAGTGTGCAAGGCGAGTATCGGTGTGTGAGGGGTGAGCGCGGGGGTTTAGGTGTGCAAGGTGAGTGTGTAAGGTGAGTGTGTAAGGCGAGTGTGCAAGGTGAGTGTGCAAGGCGAGTGTGCAAGGTAACTGAGGCGTGAGCGCGGGGGTTGAGTGTGCAAGGCGAGTATCGGTGTGCGAGGGGTGAGTGCGGGGGGTTAAGTGTGCAAGGAGAGTGTGTAAGGCGAATGTGCAAAGCGAGTGTGCAAGGCGAGTGTGCAAGGCGAGTGTGCAAGGTAACTGAGGCGTGAGCGCGGGGGTTGAGTGTGCAAGGCGAGTATCGGTGTGCGAGGGCTGAGCGCGGGGGTTAAGTGTGCAAGGTGAGTGTGTAAGGCAAGTGTGCAAGGCGAGTGTGTAAGGCGAGTGTGCAAGGTAACTGAGGTGTGAGCGCATGGGGTTGAGTGTGCAAGGGGAGTGTGCAAGGCGTGAGCACGGCGGGGGGTGCAAGGCGAGTGTCTGTGCGGAGGCGTGAGTGCGGGGGTGTTGCGAGGTGAGTGTGCAAGGCGAGTATCGGTGTGCGAGGGCTGAGCGCGGGGGGTTAAGTGTGCAAGGTGAGTGTGTAAGGCGAGTGTGCAAGGCGAGTGTACAAGGCGAGTGTGCAAGGTAACTGAGGCGTGAGCGCATGGGGTTGAGTGTGCAAGGTGAGTGTGCAAGGCGTGAGCGCGGCGGGGGGTGCAAGGCGAGTGTCAGTGTGCGGAGGCGTGAGTGCGGGGGGTTGCGAGGCGAGTGTGCAAGGCGAGTATCGGTGTGTGAGGGGTGAGCGCGGGGGTTTAGGTGTGCAAGGTGAGTGTGTAAGGTGAGTGTGTAAGGCGAGTGTGCAAGGTGAGTGTGCAAGGCGAGTGTGCAAGGTAACTGAGGCGTGAGCGCGGGGGTTGAGTGTGCAAGGCGAGTATCGGTGTGCGAGGGGTGAGTGTGGGGGGTTAAGTGTGCAAGGAGAGTGTGTAAGGCGAGTGTGCAAGGCGAGTGTGCAAGGTGAGTGTGCAAGGCGAGTGTGCAAGATAACTGAGGCGTGAGCGCGGGGGGTTGAGTGTGCAAGGCGAGTGTGCAAGGCGAGTGTGCAAGATAACTGAGGTGTGAGCGCAGGGGGTTGAGTGTGCAGGATGAGTGTGCAAGGTGTGAGCGCGGGGGCGGGTGTGCAAGGCGAGTGTGTCAGTGTGCGGAGGCGTGAGTGCAGGGGGCGGGTTGCGAGGCGAGTGTGCAAGGCGAGTGTGCAAGGTAACTGAGGCGTGAGCGCGGGGGGTTGAGTGTGCAAGGCGAGTATCGGTGTGCGAGGGGTGAGTGCGGGGGTTAAGTGTGCAAGGAGAGTGTGTAAGGCGAGTGTGCAAGGCGAGTGTGCAAGGCGAGTGTGCAAGGTAACTGAGGCGTGAGCGCGGGGGTTGAGTGTGCAAGGCGAGTGTGCAGGGCCGGAGCGCAGGGGGACGAGTGCCAAGCGTGATTACGGAGGAAGTGTGTGAGTGTGCAAGGCGTGAGCGCTGGGGGAGCATGTCAGTGTGCAAGGCGAGTTCCGGGGGGTGTGCAAAGGGACCGTCAGTGTGCAAGGCGTGAGCGTGAGGCGAGCATGGAGGTGTGCAGGGCGTGAACACGGGTGGCGAGTGTGCGAGGCGAGCGTGAGTGTGCAAGGCGTGAGCACGGGCGAAGAGTGTGCAAGGCGTGAGCTCGGAGTTGAGTGTGCGGGTGAGCGTGTGAGTGTGCGAGGCGAGTGTGAGTGTGCGAGTGTGCAAGGCGTGAGCACGGGGTGAGTGTGAGTGTGCGAGGCGAGTGTGAGTGTGCGAGTGTGCAAGGCGTGAGCACGGGGTGAGGGCTAGTGTGCAAGGTGAGTGTGTGCAAGGTGAGTGTGAGTGTGCAAGGTGAGTGTGAGTGTGCAAGGTGAGTGTGTGCAAGGTGAGTGTGAGTGTGCAAGGTGAGTGCGAGTGTGCAAGGTGAGTGTGAGTGTGCAAAGCGAGTGTGTTAGTGTGCAAGGCGAGAGCGCGGGATGAGGGCTAGTGTGCGAGGCGAGCGAGTGTGCGAGGAGCGAGTGTGCGAGGCGAGCGAGTGCGAGGAGCGAGTGTGCGAGGAGCGAGTGTGCGAGGAGCGAGTGTGCGAGGAGCGAGTGCGAGGAGCGAGTGTGCGAGGAGCGAGTGTGCGAGGAGCGAGTGTGCGAGGAGCGAGTGTGCGAGGAGCGAGTGTGCGAGGAGCGAGTGTGCGAGGCGAGCATGAGTGTGCGAGGAGCGAGCGTGCGAGGCGAGCATGAGTGTGCGAGGAGCGAGCGTGCGAGGAGCGAGTGTGCGAGGAGCGAGTGCGAGGAGCGAGTGGCGAGGCGAGCGAGTGCGAGGAGCGAGTGTGCGAGGAGCGAGTGTGCGAGGAGCGAGTGTGCGAGGAGCGAGTGTGCGAGGAGCGAGTGTGCGAGGAGCGAGTGTGCGAGGCGAGCATGAGTGTGCGAGGAGCGAGTGTGCGAGGCGAGCATGAGTGTGCGAGGAGCGAGTGTGCGAGGAGCGAGTGTGCGAGGAGCGAGTGCGAGGAGCGAGTGTGCGCGGGGCGGGCGCGGCCGGTACCTGCTGACGGAGGCCGCGTGTGCGCGCTCGCGTGTGCCCGCGGGTTCGGCCCTGCACGCGCGCAGCTTCCGGCTGAGCTTCAGCATCGTCCACGCGGCCCTGCGGCACAGGCCCCGCCCCCGGGTGACGTCACGGCCCCGGCCACGCCCCCGCGCCCCGCCCACGGCGCTGACTCCGCCCCTTCCCCATCCAGGCTCCTCCCCTTCCCCTCTTGGCCCCTCCCACACCCTCCAGGCCCCTCCCACACACACTCGGCTCCTCCCCTTCCCCTCCAGGCCCCTCCTCTCCCCTCCAGGCTCCTCCTCTCCCCTCCAGGCTCCTCCCCTTCCAGCCAGGCCCCTCCCACACCCTCCAGGCTCCTCCTCTTACCTCCAGGCTCCACGTCTGAGATCCAGGCTCCTCCCCTTCCCCTCCTGGCCCCTCCCACTCTCCAGGCCCCTCCCACACACACTCGGCCCCTCCCCTCCCTCAAGGCCCCTCCCCCGTCCATCCAGGCCCCTCCCATACACACTCGGCTCCTCCCCTCCCCTCCAGGCTCCTCCCCTCTTCTCCAGGCTCCTCCCCTTCCATCCAGACTCCTCCCACATCCTCCAGGCTCCTCCCCCTCACCCCAGGCCCCTCCCACACCCTCCAGGCCCCTCCCACACACACTAGGCTCCTCCTCTCCCCTCCAGGCCCCTCCTCCCCTCCAGGCCCCTCCCCTCCCCTCCAGGCCCCTCCTCCTCCCCTCCAGGCCCCTCCCCCTCCCCTCCAGGCCCCTCCCCCTCCCCTCCAGGCCCCTCCTCCTCCCCTCCAGGCCCCTCCCCCTCCCCTCCAGGCCCCTCCTCCTCCCCTCCAGGCCCCTCCCCCTCCCCTCCAGGCCCCTCCCACACACACTAGGCTCCTCCCCCTCCCCTCCAGGCCCCTCCCCTCCAGGCCCCTCCCCCTCCCCTCCAGGCCCCTCCCCCTCCCCTCCAGGCCCCTCCTCCTCCCCTCCAGGCCCCGCCCCCGCCCCCCACGCACCGCGCGGCGCCCAGCAGCAGCGAGCACAGCCACAGGGCGGCGCTCAGCGCCCACCAGGGCGCGGGTTCGAGCCCCAGGAGCCCCGCGTCGGCCGCCCAGGCCACGTGCTCGCTCGGGTAGTACAGCTGGTCCGCGGCGTTGGCCAGGACCTGCAGCGCGCGCGTCGGGGCGTCCTCGTCCTGCGGGGGGGGAGGGGGCAGAGGGGAGGGGCTCAGAGTCCACCCCGGCTCCGCCCGCACCCTCCAGGCTCCGCCCACAGCCTCCAGGCTCCGCCCAGGACTTCTTGACTCCGCCCATACGAAGCAGGACCCGCCCAGAGTCCGCCAAACCACGCCCACAGCCTCCAGCCCCGCCCATAAGCTCAAGGCTCCACCCACAAGCTCCAGGACACACCCACAGGCCTCGAGCCCCGCCCACAGCCTCCAGGCTCCACCCACAGGCTCCTGGTCCCACCCACAGCCCTGAGGACCCGCCCACAGGCACCTAGCTCCGCCCACGGTCTCTAGGCCCCACCTAACACTGACTAGTTACGCCCACAGCCTCCAGGCTCCACCCACAGGCTCCAGGCTCCACCCACAGGCTCCTAGCTCCGCCCACAGCCTCCAGGCCCCGCCCAAGTCCCGCCCCGTAAACACCAAACGCGCCTTACACTGGCTCCAGCCTCCCCTGAAAGAGCAGGCTGAACGCCTTGCCGTACAGCAACATGGCGGCGCCCCGGACCCGCCCCGAGAGCCTCGTACGGCATCATGGCGGCCCCCTTGTCCCTGACCGGAAGTCCCGTGCAGAAGCACGGCGGCGCCTGGGACGCGCCCCGGGAAGCTCCGTACGACAGCATGGCGGCCGCCACAGTCGCTCAGCCGGCGGCAAAGGCCATAATCGCTGCCGTACAACAGTATGGCGGCCCCCGCAGGCACTCACCGGGGGGCCCAGGCCGTACTCCCGGACGTACAGCAGCATGGCCGGCCCGTCCAGCAGCCTCAGCACCGTGCGGCACTGCGCCAGCTGCGCCGACAGCAGCAGGAGGCGGCGCGAGGCCTCGGGGCGGCCCAGCTCGGCCAGGACCCCGCCCGCCAGCTCGCTCACGTAGCCCGCCGCGCGCATCTGCCGGGGAGACGGGGGTTCGGGGCCGGGCTCCGCCAGGGGAGCCCTCCCCCCAACACACCTGCATCCCCTCCCCCAACACACCTCCATCCTCCATCCATCCCCTCCCCCAACACACATCCATCCCCCATCCATCCCCTCCCCCAACACACCTCCATCCTCATCCCCCATCCATCCCCTCCCCCAACACACCTCCATCCCCCATCCATCCCCTCCCCCAACACACCTCCATCCCCATCCATCCCCTCCCCCAACACACCTCCATCCCCCATCCCCCATCCATCCCCTCCCCCAACACACCTCCATCCTCCATCCATCCCCTCCCCCAACACACCTCCATCCCCCATCCATCCCCTCCCCCAACACACATCCATCCCCTCCCCCAACACACCTCCATCCCCCATCCATCCCCTCCCCCAACACACCTCCATCCCCCATCCATCCCCTCCCCCAACACACCTCCATCCTCCATCCCCCATCCATCCCCTCCCCCAACACACCTCCATCCTCCATCCATCCCCTCCCCCAACACACCTCCATCCCCCATCCATCCCCTCCCCCAACACACCTCCATCCTCCATCCATCCCCTCCCCCAACACACCTCCATCCTCATCCATCCCCTCCCCCAACACACCTCCATCCTCCATACATCCCCTCCCCCAACACCTCCATCCTCCATCCATCCCCCAACACACCTCCATCCCCCATCCATCCCCTCCCCCAACACACCTCCATCCTCCATCCATCCCCTCCCCCAACACACCTCCATCCCCCATCCATCCCCTCCCCAACACACCTCCATCCCCCATCCATCCCCTCCCCCAACACACCTCCATCGTCATCCCCCATCCCCTCCCCCAACACACCTCCATCCCCCATCCATCCCCCAACACACCTCCATCCCCCATCCATCCCCTCCCCCAACACACCTCCATCCCCCATCCATCCCCTCCCCCAACACACCTCCTCCCTCTCTCTCTCCCTCTCTCTCTCCCCCCTCTCTCTCTCCCTCTCTCTCTTCCTCTCTCTCTCTTTCCCTCTCTCTCCCTACTTCTCTTTCTCTCTCCCTCCCTCTCTCTGTCTCTCTTTCCCTCTCTCTCTCTCTCTCTCTCTCTCTCCCTCTGTCTCTCTTCTCTCCCTCCCTCTTTCTCTCCCTCTCTCTCTCCTTCTCTCTCCCTCCCCCTCTCTCTCTTCCTCTCTCTCCCTCCCTCTCTCTGTCTCTATCTCCCTCTCTCTCTCTCCTTCCTTCTCCCTCTCTCTCCCTCCCTCTCTCTCTCCCTCTTTCCCTCTCTCTCTCTCCTCTCTCTCCCTCTCTCTCTCTCCTCTCTCTCTCTCTCCCTCCCTCTCTCTCTCTCTATCTCTCTCTCTCCCTCCCGCTCTCTCTCTCTCTCTCTCTCTCTCTTTCCCTCTCTCCCCCCTCTCTCTCTCTCCCTCTTTCTCCCTCCCTCTCTCTCCCCCTCTCTCTCCCTCCCTCTCTGTCTCTCTTTTCTCTCTCTCTCTCTTCCTCTCTCTCTCTCTATCTCCCTCTCTCTCTCTCTCTCTGGCCTTGAACTCGGGGACTGGGTGAGGGAGGTCTTGAACCCCGATCCCCAGGACTAGCCACGCCCACTCCACAGCTCCTGGCTCCGCCCCCATCCTTGGCTCCGCCCCTTCAGGGCTGTGATTCGCCTATTCAGGTCCTGGCTCCGCCCCCGCCCGCAGCCATTTTCCCCGCGGGGCCGGGATTGGCCCCCTCAGACCATGGCTCCACCCCCGGCCGCAGCCATTTTCCCCTCAGGCCATGGCTCCGCCCCCTCAGACCATGGCTCCACCCCCGGCCGCAGCCATTTTCCCCTCAGGCCATGGCTCCGCCCCCTCAGACCATGGCTCCACCCCCGGCCGCAGCCATTTTCCCCTCAGACCATGGCTCCACCCCCGACCGCAGCCATTTTCCCCGCGGGGCCGGGATTGGCCCCCTCAGACCATGGCTCCACCCCCGGCCGCAGCCATTTTCCCCTCAGGCCATGGCTCCGCCCCTCAGACCATGGCTCCACCCCCGGCCGCAGCCATTTTCCCCTCAGGCCATGGCTCCGCCCCCTCAGACCATGGCTCCACCCCCGGCCGCAGCCATTTTCCCCTCAGACCATGGCTCCGCCCCCGCCCGCAGCCATTTTCCCCGCGGGGCCGGGATTGGCCCCCTCAGACCATGGCTCCACCCCCGGCCGCAGCCATTTTCCCCTCAGGCCATGGCTCCGCCCCCTCAGACCATGGCTCCACCCCCGGCCGCAGCCATTTTCCCCTCAGGCCATGGCTCCGCCCCCTCAGACCATGGCTCCGCCCCCCCGCCCGCTGCCATTTTCCCCTCAGGGCCGGGATTGGCCCCCTCAGACCATGGCTCCGCCCCCCGCCCGACGCCATTTTCCCCTCAGGGCCGGGATTGGCCCACTCAGACCATGGCTCCGCCCCCTCAGACTATGGCTCCACCCCTGCCTGCCGCCATTTTCCCCTAAGGGCGGGAATTGGCCCCCTCAGACCATGGCTCCACCCCCAGCCGCAGCCATTTTCCCCTCAGACCATGGCTCCGCCCCCAGCCCGCCGCCATTTTCCGCTCATGGCCGGGATTGGCCCCCTCAGACCATGGCTCCGCCCCATCAGGGACTGTAGCTCCGCCCTCGCCGTGACCCCGCCCACGCAGGCCGCCATTTTTCCCTCAGGGCCGGGATTGGCCACCAAAGCCCGTAGCTCCGCCCCCAACCGTAGCCCCGCCCCCGCCCGCCGCCATTTTCCCCTCAGCCCCCGCTTCCCGCCTTCTCCCTCGTCCCCTCCCCCCAGGAACCGGAAGTCCCCCTTCCGACCGTCCCCCTCAACCCCGGGGACCCGGAAGTTCCCGCCACTCTCCCTCCCCCTCCCTCCCTCCCCCCCCCCGCTGACCACACGGTCCCGCGCCCGGTGCGACTCCAGCGCCGTCACCGCCGCCCGCAGTCGCCCCATCGCGACTCTGGCGCCCCGGCGGGGTCTGCGCATGCGCGTAGAGGGCGAGCTCGGGTCGCCTGAGGGTCTGCGCATGCGCCCAGGGTCGTCCCGGGCCGACGTACCGTCTGCGCATGCGCCTCGAGGGCGTGGTCAGTTCCGGCGGGTCTGCGCATGCGCCAGAGCTGATTTCCAGCCGCCTGAGGATCTGCGCATGCGCGCTGGGGGCGACTTCTGGCCTCGGGAGGGTCTGCGCATGCGCCCCGGATCGTCCCGCCCCGCTTTGGAGTCTGCTCGTGCGCGCTGGGTGGGGGCGGGGACGGGGCACAGGAGCAACTGCGCATGCGCCCAGGTTCGTCCCGAGCCGCCGTTATGGTCTGCGCATGCGCCCAGCGGGCGAGCTCTGAGGCCCTGAGGGTCTGCGCATGCGCCTCGAAGGATCCCAGGAGCCCAGAACCCCCGAGCGCGACTCGGCAGAAGTCGCCTGGGGCGTTTCCGAGCCGCCCGAGGTTCTGCGCATGCGCCCTAGGGCGTAATGACCCTCCTTAGGGACTGCGCATGCGTCCCCTTTCGTCCCAGTAGCCGAAAACACCCGAGCGCGACTCGGCAGTGGTCGCTGGGGGCGCGGCAGGGGCTCGGGAGATTCTGCGCATGCGCCCTGACTCGTGTGACCCGCCTGAGCGTCTGCGCCTGCGTTCTGGTTCCTCTGGCGCCGCCTCAGGTGCTGCGCATGCGCCCTGTTTGCACCCAGTAGCCGAAAACACCCGAGCGCGACTCGGCAGAAGTCGCCGGGGTCGGATTCGAGCCCCCGTGGCCTTGCGCATGCGCCCTGAGGCGGAATTAACCGCTCGTAGGTCTGTGCATGCGCCCTGACTCCTCCCGAGCCGCCTGAGCGTCTGCGCATGCGCGCCGGAGCCGCCCTTTGTCCCACTGGGCGGAAACAGCCGAGCGCGACTCAGAGTCCGCCGGGGGCTGATTGGAGCCGCCCGAAGACCGCGCGCATGCGCAGCCGCGCAGCGCTGGATCCCCGCCCCTCAGGCGGACAAACCCGAGGTCGCTCGGCTGCAGAACTCGGCCCGATCGCGGCCTGGGGGCGGGGCCGAGCGGCTCGCACATGCGCACAACGTTTTTCCATTTTATCCTGGTGGCTGAGTGGGCAAAGGGCGTGTGCGCGCGTGTGCGCGTGCGAGAGGGCCCCGGGGGCCACAGGGTCGGGTCCTCAGTGGATTTCCTGGAGGCTCACTTCCTCTTCCTTCTTCCTCTTCTTCTTCCTCTTCCTCTTTTTCCTCTTCCTCCTTCCTCTCTCTCTTCTTCCTCCTCTTTCTCTTCCTCTTTCCCTTCCTCTTCCTCCTCTTCTTCCTCCTCTTCCTCTTCCTCTTCCTTTAACTCCTTTTCCTCTTCCTCCTCTTCTTCCTCTTCCTCCTGTTCTTCCTTTTCTTCCTCCTCCTCCTCCTCTTCTTCCTCTTCCTCCTCTTTTTCCTCTTCCTCCTTCCTCTCTCTCTTCTTCCTCCTCTTTCTCTTCCTCTTCCTCCTCTTCTTCCTCCTCTTCCTCTTCCTCTTCCTTTTCCTCCTTTTTCTCTTCCTCCTTGTCTTCCTCTTCCTCCTGTTCTTCCTTTTCTTCCTCCTCCTCCTCTTCTTCCTCTTCCTCCTCTTTTTCCTCTTCCTCCTTACTCTCTCTCCTCTTCTTCCTCCTCTTTCTCTTCCTCTTTCCCTTCCTCTTCCTCCTCTTCTTCCTCCTCTTCCTCTTCCTCTTCCTCCTCCTCTTTCTTTTCCTCCTTTTCCTCTTCCTCCTCTTCTTCCTCTTCCTCCTGTTCTTCCTTTTCTTCTTCCTCTTCTTCCTCCTCCTCCTCCTCTTCTTCCTTTTTTCTTCTACTTCCTCCTCCTCTTCCTTCTTTTTCATCTTCTTCCTCTTCCTCTTCTTCCTCTTCCTCCTTTTCCTCAGCTCCTTCCTTTTCTTTCTCTTCCTCTTCCTCTTCTTCCTTTTTCGCCTTCTTCCTCTCTTTTTCTTTCTCTTCCTCCTCTTCTTTCTCTTCCTTCTTCCTCTTCTTTCTCTCTCTCCTCGTCCTCTTCTTCCTCTTCTTCTTCCTCTTCTTCCTCATCTTTTTTCTCACCTTCTTAATCTTCTTCCTTCTTTCTCTTCCTTCGTCCTCTTCTTTCTCTCTTTCCTCTTCCTCTTCTTCTTCCTCATCTTTTTTCTCACATTCTTAATCTTCTTCCTCTTTCTCTTCCTCCTCTTCTTCCTTTCTCCTCTTCTTTCTTCTTCCTCTTTTTCCTCTTCTTCCTTTTCCTCTTCTTCCTTTTCCTTTTCTTCCATTTCCTCTTCTTCCTCAGCTTCTTCCTTTTCTTCCTCTTCCTCTTTTACCTCTTCTTCCTTTTTCTTCCTCTTCCTCTTCCTTCTCTTTTTCTTCTTTCTCCTCTTCTTTTTTCTTCCTCTTCATCCTTTTCCTCTTCTCGTTCTTCTTCTTCATCATCTTCTTCCTCTTTTATCTCAGCTTCTTAATCTTCTTCCTTCTTCCTCTTCCTCCTCTTCTTCCTCTTTCTCTTCCTCCTCCTCTTCATCTTTTTTCTACTTCCTCTTCTGCCTCTTCCTTCCTTCTTCTCTTCCTTTTTCTCCTGTTCTTTCTCCTGTTCTTCTTTTTCCTCTTCCTCCTCTTTCCCTTTCTCTTTTTCCTCTTCTTCCTCTTCTTTTTTCTTCTTCTTCCTCATATTCTTCCTCTTTTTCCTCTTCTTCTGCTTCTTCTTCCTCTTCCTCCTCTTCCTCTTCCTTGTCCTCTTCTTCCTCCTCTTCCTCCTTTTCCTCTTCTCTTCTTCCTCTTCCTCCTCTTCCTTCTCTTCTTCCTCTTCCTCCTCCTCTTCCTCTTCTTCCTCTTCCTCCTTTTCCTCTTCCTCCTCTTCCTCTTCTTCCTCTTCATCCTTTTCCTCTTCCTCCTCTTCCTCTTCTTCTTCCTCCTTTTCCTCCTCTTTTTCCTCTTCCTCCTTTTCCTCTTCCTCTTCCTCCTTTTCCTCTTCCTCCTCTTCTTCCTCTTCCTCTTCTTCCTCCTCCTCTTCCTCTTCCTCCTTTTCCTCTTCTCTTCTTCCTCTTCCTTCTTTTCCTCCTCTTCTTCCTCTTCCTTCTCTTCCTCCTTTTCCTCTTCTTCCTCTTCCTCCTCCTCCTCTTCCTCTTTGTCTTCTTCCTCTTCCTCCTTTTCCTCTTCCTCCTCTTCCTCCTTTTCCTCTTCTTCCTCTTCCTCATTTTCCTCTTCCTCCTCCTCCTTTTCTTCTTCCTCCTCCTCCTCTTCCTCTTCCTCTTCCTCTTCCTCCTGCCCTCTCTAGCCCCGGCTGGCCGGGAGCTCACAGCCCTCCCCGAGCACCGGGATCACGCGTGTGCGCCCCCTCTCAGGGCCGAGTTTCCTGTTCGTCCTCCCGTGCTCCCCACCCTCCTCCGGGTTCCAAACCCACAGCGCGGAAGCCCCAGGTCCGCCTACAGCAGGGGTTCAAGTCCCCGCGTTCCCGGAGGAAGCGAGTTCAAAGCCCCAGAGCCCCGAGGTTGCGGGTTCGAGGCCCCTCAGCCCCCGAGGGAGTGGGTTCAAGGCTCTGGGTCCTGGAGGAAGCGAGTTCGAGGCCCCGGGACCCCCAGGGAGCTAGTTCGAGGCCCGAGGTTGCGGGTTCGAGGCCCCAGGTCCCCCAGGGAGTGAGTTCGAGGCCCGAGGTTGCGGGTTCGAGGCTCCCGGTCCCCGAGGGAGCGGGTTCGAGGCCCGAGGTTGCAGGTTCCAGGCTCCCGTCCCCCAGGGAGTGGGTTCGAGGCTCTGGGTCCTGGAGGAAGCGAGTTCGAGGCCCCGGGACCCCCAGGGAGCTAGTTCGAGGCCCGAGGCTGCAGGTTCGAGGCCCGAGGCTGCGGGTTCGAGGCCCGAGGTTGCGGGTTCGAGGCCCGAGGCTGCGGGTTCGAGGCTCCTGGTCCCCGAGGTTGCGGGTTCGAGGTTCGAGGTTGCGAGTTTGAGGCTCCTGGTCCCTGAGGTTGCGGGTTCAAGGCTCCAGGGCCCCCAGGGTGCAGGTTCGAGGCCCGAGGTTGTGGGTTCGAGGCCCCAGGGCCCCGAGGTTGCGGGTTCGAGGCTCTCAGTCCCCCAAGGAGTGGGTTCGAGGCTCTGGGTCCTGGAGGAAGCGAGTTCGAGGCCCCGGGACACCCAGGGAGCTAGTTCGAGGCCGAGGCTGCAGGTTCGAGGCCCGAGGTTGTGGGTTCGAGGCCTGAGGTTGCGGGTTCGAGGCTCCTGGTCCCCGAGGTTGAGGGTTCGAGGCTCGAGGTTGCGAGTTCGAGGCTCCTGGTCCCCGAGGTTGCGGGTTCGAGGCTCCCAGTCCCCAAGGGAGCAGGTTCAAGTCCCAAGGTTGCGGGTTCAAGGCTCCAGGGCCCCCAGGGTGCAGGTTCGAGGCCCGAGGTTGTGGGTTCAAGGCTCGGGGTCCCCGAAGGAGCGAGTTTGAGGCCCGAGGTTGTGGGTTCGAGGCACCGGGGCCCCAAGGTTGCGGGTTCGAGGCTCTCAGTCCCCCAGGGAGTGGGTTCGAGGCTCTGGGTCCTGGAGGAAGCGAGTTCGAGGCCCCGGGACCCCCAGGGAGCTAGTTCGAGGCCCGAGGCTGCAGGTTCGAGGCCCGAGGCTGCGGGTTCGAGGCCCGAGGTTGCGGGTTCGAGGCCCGAGGCTGCGGGTTCGAGGCTCCTGGTCCCCGAGGTTGCGGGTTCGAGGTTCGAGGTTGCGAGTTTGAGGCTCCTGGTCCCTGAGGTTGCGGGTTCAAGGCTCCAGGGCCCCCAGGGTGCAGGTTCGAGGCCCGAGGTTGTGGGTTCGAGGCCCCGGGGCCCCGAGGTTGCGGGTTCGAGGCTCTCAGTCCCCCAGGGAGTGGGTTCGAGGCTCTGGGTCCTGGAGGAAGCGAGTTCGAGGCCCCGGGACCCCCAGGGAGCTAGTTCGAGGCCCGAGGCTGCGGGTTCGAGGCCCGAGGCTGCGGGTTCGAGGCTCCTGGTCCCCGAGGTTGCGGGTTCGAGGTTCGAGGTTGCGAGTTTGAGGCTCCTGGTCCCTGAGGTTGCGGGTTCAAGGCTCCAGGATCCCCAGGGTGCAGGTTCGAGGCCCGAGGTTGTGGGTTCGAGGCCCCGGGGCCCCGAGGTTGCGGGTTCGAGGCCATTCAGCCCCCGAGGGAGTGGGTTCGAGGCTCTGGGTCCTGGAGGAAGCGAGTTCGAGGCCCCGGGTCCCCCAGGGAGCGGGTTCGAGGCCGAGGCTGCAGGTTCGAGGCCTGAGGTTACGGGTTCGAGGCCCGAGGTTGCGAGTTCGAGGCTCCTGGTCCCCGAGGTTGAGGGTTCGAGGCTCGAGGTTGCGAGTTCGAGGCTCCTGGTCCCCGAGGTTGCGGGTTCGAGGCTCCCAGTCCCCAAGGGAGCAGGTTCAAGTCCCAAGGTTGCGGGTTCCAGGCTCCAGGAGCCCCAGGGAGCAGGTTCGAGGCCCGAGGTTGTGGGTTCAAGGCTCGGGGTCCCCGAAGGAGCGAGTTTGAGGCCCGAGGTTGTGGGTTCGAGGCACCGGGGCCCCGAGGTTGCGGGTTCGAGGCTCTCAGTCCCCCAGGGAGTGGGTTCGAGGCTCTGGGTCCTGGAGGAAGCGAGTTCGAGGCCCCGGGACCCCCAGGGAGCTAGTTCGAGGCCCGAGGCTGCAGGTTCGAGGCCCGAGGCTGCGGGTTCGAGGCCCGAGGTTGCGGGTTCGAGGCCCGAGGCTGCGGGTTCGAGGCTCCTGGTCCCCGAGGTTGCGGGTTCGAGGTTGCGAGTTTGAGGCTCCTGGTCCCTGAGGTTGCGGGTTCAAGGCTCCAGGGCCCCCAGGGTGCAGGTTCGAGGCCCGAGGTTGTGGGTTCGAGGCCCCGGGGCCCCGAGGTTGCGGGTTCGAGGCTCTCAGTCCCCCAGGGAGTGGGTTCGAGGCTCTGGGTCCTGGAGGAAGCGAGTTCGAGGCCCCGGGACCCCCAGGGAGCTAGTTCGAGGCCCGAGGCTGCGGGTTCGAGGCCCGAGGCTGCGGGTTCGAGGCTCCTGGTCCCCGAGGTTGCGGGTTCGAGGTTCGAGGTTGCGAGTTTGAGGCTCCTGGTCCCTGAGGTTGCGGGTTCAAGGCTCCAGGGTCCCCAGGGTGCAGGTTCGAGGCCCGAGGTTGTGGGTTCGAGGCCCCGGGGCCCCGAGGTTGCGGGTTCGAGGCCATTCAG
>NW_026843582.1:1120000-1147500 GCF_030254825.1 Meriones unguiculatus | reverse complement strand
TGCATGTAAGTGTGAGCATGTGTGTAAGCGTGATCATGTGTGTGAACATGTGTGTAAGCGTGAGCATGTGTGTGAGGACGTGTGTAAGCGTGAGCATGTGTGTGAGCACGTGTGTAAGCGTGAGCACGTGTGTAAGCATGAGCATC
The DNA here is from genome assembly GCF_030254825.1 of Meriones unguiculatus. NCBI lineage: Eukaryota > Metazoa > Chordata > Mammalia > Rodentia > Muridae > Meriones > Meriones unguiculatus. The sequence goes on along the minus strand of NW_026843582.1, from coordinate 1,147,354 downwards.
TGTGTGAGCACGTGTGTATGCGCGATCATGTGTGTAAGCGTGAGCATGCATGTAAGTGTGAGCACGTGTGTAAGCGTGATCACGTGTGAAAGCGTGAGCGTGTGTGTAAGCGTGATCGTGTGTGTAAGCGTGAACATGTGTGTGAGCACGTGTAAGCGTGAGCACGTGTGTAAGCGTGAGCACGTGTGAAAGCGTGAGCGTGTGTGTAAGCGTGAGCATGTGTGTAAGCGTGATCGTGTATGTAAGTGTGAGCATGTGTGTAAGCGTGAACATGTGTGTGAGCACGTGTGTAAGCGTGAGCATGTGTGTGAGCACGTGTGTAAGCGTGAGCATGTATGTAAGTGTGAGCATGTGTGTGAGCATGTGTGTAAGCGTGAGCATGTATGTAAGTGTGAGCATGTGTGTAAGCGTGAGCACGTGTGTAAGCGTGAACATGTGTGTAAGCGTGAGCGTGTGTGTGAGCACGTGTGAAAGCGTGAGGATGTGTGTAAGCATGATCATGTATGTAAGTGTGAGCATGTGTGTAAGCGTGAACCTGTGTGTGAGCATGTGTGTAAGCATGAGCACGTGTGTAAGCATGAGCATGTGTGTGAGCACGTGTGTAAGCGTGATCATGTGTGTAAGCGTGATAATGTGTGTGAGCACGTGTGTAAGCGTGATCATGTGTGTAAGCGTGAGCACGTGTGTAAGCGTGAGCGTGTGTGTAAGCGTGATCATGTGTGTAAGCGTGAGCACGTGTGTAAGCGTGAGCGTGTGTGTAAGCGTGAGCATGTATGTAAGCGTGAGCACGTCTGTGAGCGTGAGCACATGTGCAAGCGTGAGCCCGTGTGTAAGCGTGAGCGTGTGTGTAAGCGTGAGCATGTATGTAAGTGTGAGCATGTGTGTGAGCACGTGTGTAAGCGTGAGCATGTGTGTGAGCACGTGTGTAACCGTGAGCAAGTGTGTAACCGTGAACGTGAACATGTGTGCAAGCATGAGCATGTGTGCAAGCGTGAGCACGTGTGTAAGCGTGAGCGTATGTGTAAGCGTGAGCATGTATGTAAGCGTGAGCATGTGTGTAAGCGTGAGCACGTGTGTGCATGTATGTAATTGGACTTGTACATGTGTGTGTCAATGCGTGTAAGTGAGAGCGACTATGCGTGAGTGTGTGAGTACGTGTGTGTTAACGTGTGCGTGTGTGAGTGTGAGCACGTGGGTATGTTCACGTCGGGGACTGTGTGTGCACATGTGCGTGTGTGTGTGCATGTGGGTGTGAGTGTGTGTGTTGGTTTGTGCCTGGGTGTCTGTGTGAGTGTGTATGTACATGTGCGAGTGTGTAAGTGTGTGTGTGCATGTGCGAGTGTGTGTGCATGTGCGAGTGTGTAAGTGTGTGTGCATGTGCGAGTGTGTGTGTGCATGTGCGAGTGTGTAAGTGTGTAAGTGTGTGTGTGCATGTGCGAGTGTGTGTGTGCATGTGCGAGTGTGTAAGTGTGTGTGTGCATGTGCGAGTGTGTACATGTGTGTGTGCATGTGCGAGTGTGTAAGTGTGTGTGTGCATGTGCGAGTGTGTAAGTGTGTGTGTGCATGTGTGTGTGCATGTGCGAGTGTGTACATGTGTGTGTGCATGTGCGAGTGTGTAAGTGTGTGTGTGCATGTGCGAGTGTGTAAGTGTGTGTGTGCATGTGTGTGTACATGTGCGAGTGTGTACATGTGTGTGTGTGCATGTGCGAGTGTGTACATGTGTGTGTGCATGTGTGAGTGTGTGTGTGCGTGTGCGAGTGTGTGTGTGCATGTGCGAGTGTGTACATGTGTGTGTGTGCATGTGCGAGTGTGTACATGTGTGTGTGCATGTGTGAGTGTGTGTGTGCATGTGCGAGTGTGTGTGTGCATGTGCGAGTGTGTAAGTGTGTGTGTGCATGTGCGAGTGTGTAAGTGTGTGTGTGCATGTGCGAGTGTGTAAGTGTGTGTGTGCATGTGTGTGTACATGTGCGAGTGTGTAAGTGTGTGTGTGCATGTGTGAGTGTGTGTGTGCGTGTGCGAGTGTGTGTGTGTGTGCATGTATGTGAGTGTGTGCATGTGTGCGTGTGTGTGTGCACGTGTGAGACTGTTGCACGCTGGTCTGTCCCCCCATGTCCGTGTCACATTCATGTCCCCGTGTCCCCCCGTGTCCCCGTGTCCCCCCGTGTCCTTCCATGTCCCCGTGTCCTTCCATGTCCCCGCGTCCTTCCATGTCCCCGCGTCCCCGCGTCCTTCCATGTCCCCGTGTCCTTACATGTCCCCGCGTCCTTACATGTCCCCGTGTCCTTCCATGTCCCCGTGTCCTTACATGTCCCCGCGTCCTTACATGTCCCCGTGTCCTTCCATGTCCCCGTGTCCTTCCATGTCCCCGTGTCCTTACATGTCCCCGCGTCCCCGTGTCCTTCCATGTCCCCGTGTCCTTCCATGTCCCCGTGTCCTTCCATGTCCCCGTGTCCTTACATGTCCCCGCGTCCCCGTGTCCTTCCATGTCCCCGTGTCCTTCCATGTCCCCGTGTCCTTCCATGTCCCCGTGTCCTTACATGTCCCCGTGTCCTTCCATGTCCCCGTGTCCTTACATGTCCCCGCGTCCCCGTGTCCTTCCATGTCCCCGTGTCCTTCCATGTCCCCGTGTCCTTACATGTCCCCGCGTCCTTACATGTCCCCGTGTCCTTACATGTCCCCGTGGCCCCGTGTCCTTACATGTCCCCGTGGCCCCGTGTCCTTCCATGTCCCCGTGTCCTTACATGTCCCCGTGTCCTTACATGTCCCTGCGTCCTTACATGTCCCCGTGTCCTTCCATGTCCCCGTGTCCTTACATGTCCCCGCGTCCCCGTGTCCTTCCATGTCCCCGCGTCCTTCCATGTCCCCGTGTCCTTCCATGTCCCCGTGTCCTTCCATGTCCCCGTGTCCTTCCATGTCCCCATGTCCTTCCATGTCCCCGCGTCCCCGCGTCCTTCCATGTCCCCGCGTCCTTCCATGTCCCCGCGTCCTTCCATGTCCCCGTGTCCCCGTGTCCTTCCATGTCCCCGTGTCCCCGTGTCCTTACATGTCCCCGTGTCCTTCCATGTCCCCGTGTCCCCGTGTCCTTCCATGTCCCCGTGTCCTTCCATGTCCCCGTGTCCTTCCATGTCCCCGTGTCCTTCCATGTCCCCGTGTCCCCGTGTCCTTCCATGTCCCCGTGTCCTTCCATGTCCCCGCGTCCTTCCATGTCCCCGTGTCCCCGTGTCCTTCCATGTCCCCGTGTCCTTCCATGTCCCCGCGTCCTTCCATGTCCCCGTGTCCTTCCATGTCCCCGCGTCCTTCCATGTCCCCGTGTCCCCGTGTCCTTCCATGTCCCCGTGTCCCCGTGTCCTTCCATGTCCCCGTGTCCCCGTGTCCTTCCATGTCCCCGTGTCCCCGTGTCCTTCCATGTCCCCGTGTCCTTCCATGTCCCCGTGTCCCCGTGTCCCCGTGTCCTTCCATGTCCCCGTATCCTTCCATGTCCCCGCGTCCTTCCATGTCCCCGCGTCCTTCCATGTCCCCGCGTCCTTCCATGTCCCCGTGTCCCCGCGTCCTTCCATGTCCCCGTGTCCTTCCATGTCCCCGCGTCCCCGCGTCCCCGCGTCCTTCCATGTCCCCGTGTCCTTCCATGTCCCCGTGTCCTTCCATGTCCCCGTGTCCCCGTGTCCTTCCATGTCCCCGTGTCCCCGCGTCCTTCCATGTCCCCGCGTCCTTCCATGTCCCCGCGTCCTTCCATGTCCCCGCGTCCCCGCGTCCTTCCATGTCCCCGTGTCCCCGTGTCCTTCCATGTCCCCGTGTCCTTCCATGTCCCCGCGTCCCGCAGCTATGACAAGGCGCGCGCGGCGGCCGCCATCACCCGCGTCAGCGTGGCCCGCGGGGACGGACGCTTCCACGCGCGGAGCAGCATGAGGGAGAGCTACGGGGGCCCCGCGGCGGGTGAGCGCGCCACACGCGTGTGCACACATGACACACACATGACACACGGGACACACACATGACACACACGGGACACACACGACACACACGACACACACGGGACACACACGACACACACGACACACGGGACACACACGGGACACACACATGACACACGGGACACACACGGGACACACACATGACACACGGGACACACACGGGACACACACATGACACAAACGGGACACACATGACACACGGGACACACACATGACACACACGGGACACACATGACACACACGACACACATGACACACATGACACACACGACACACACGACACACATGACACACATGACACACACATGACACACACATGACACACACATGACACACACGACACACATGACACACACGACACACACGACACACACGACACACATGACACACATGACACACACATGACACACACATGACACACACATGACACACACGGGACACACACATGACACAAACGACACACACATGACATACACATAACACACACGACACACACGACACACGGGACACACACGGGACACACACATGACATACACATGACACACACGGGACACACATGACACACATGACACACACATGACACACACATGACACACACATGACACACGGGACACACACATGACACACACGGGACACACATGACACACATGACACACACATGACACACACGACACACATGACACACGTCACACACATGTCACACACGACACACACATGACACACGCGACACACACGGGACACACACATGACACACACGAGACACACATGACACACACGGGACACACGGGACACACACATGACACACATGACACACATGACACACATGACACACACGGGACACACACATGACACACATGACACACACATGACACACACATGACACACACGACGCACACGGGACACACATGACACACACGGGACACACATGACACACATGACAAACACATGACACACACGACACACACATGACACACACGGGACACACGGGACACACTCACACTCACTCACATATTTACACACTCACACTCACTCACACTCTCTTACACACTCACACTCTCTTACACACTCACACTCACTCACACACTCACACTCTCTTACACACTCACACTCTCTTACACACTCACACTCTCTCACACACTCACACTCTCTTGCACACTCACACTCTCTTACACACTCACACTCTCTTACACACTCACACTCTCTCACACACTCACACTCTCTTGCACACTCACACTCTCTCACACACTCACACTCTTACACACTCACACTCTCTTACACACTCACACTCTCTCACACACTCACACTCTTACACACTCACACTCTCTTACACACTCACACTCTCTTACACACTCACACTCTCTTACACACTCACACTCACTCTCTTGCACACTCACACTCTCTCACACACTCACACTCTTACACACTCACACTCTCTTACACACTCACTCTCTTACACACTCACACTCTCTTACACACTCACACTCACACTCTTACACACTCACACTCTTACACACTCACACTCTCTTGCACACTTTCTTACACACTCACACTCACACTCTCTTACACACTCACACTCTCTTACACACTCACACTCTCTTACACACTCACACTCTCTTACACACTCACACTCACTCTCTTGCACACTCACACTCTCTCACACACTCACACTCTTACACACTCACACTCTCTTACACACTCACTCTCTTACACACTCACACTCTCTTACACACTCACACTCACACTCTTACACACTCACACTCTTACACACTCACACTCTCTTGCACACTTTCTTACACACTCACACTCACACTCTCTTACACACTCACACTCTCTTACACACTCACACTCTCTTACACACTCACACTCTCTTACACACTCACACTCACTCTCTTGCACACTCACACTCTCTCACACACTCACACTCTCTTACACACTCACACTCTCACACACTCACACTCTCTTGCACACTCACACTCTCTCACACACTCACACTCTTACACACTCACACTCTCTTACACACTCACTCTCTTACACACTCACACTCTCTTACACACTCACACTCACACTCTTACACACTCACACTCTTACACACTCACACTCTCTTGCACACTTTCTTACACACTCACACTCACACTCTCTTACACACTCACACTCTCTTACACACTCACACTCTCTTACACACTCACACTCTCTTACACACTCACACTCACTCTCTTGCACACTCACACTCTCTCACACACTCACACTCTTACACACTCACACTCTCTTACACACTCACTCTCTTACACACTCACACTCTCTTACACACTCACACTCACACTCTTACACACTCACACTCTTACACACTCACACTCTCTTGCACACTTTCTTACACACTCACACTCACACTCTCTTACACACTCACACTCTTACACACTCACACTCTCTTACACACTCACACTCTCTTACACACTCACACTCACTCTCTTGCACACTCACACTCTCTCACACACTCACACTCTTACACACTCACACTCTCTTACACACTCACTCTCTTACACACTCACACTCTCTTACACACTCACACTCACACTCTTACACACTCACACTCTTACACACTCACACTCTCTTGCACACTTTCTTACACACTCACACTCACACTCTCTTACACACTCACACTCTCTTACACACTCACACTCTCTTACACACTCACACTCTCTTACACACTCACACTCACTCTCTTGCACACTCACACTCTCTCACACACTCACACTCTTACACACTCACACTCTCTTACACACTCACTCTCTTACACACTCACACTCTCTTACACACTCACACTCACACTCTTACACACTCACACTCTTACACACTCACACTCTCTTGCACACTTTCTTACACACTCACACTCACACTCTCTTACACACTCACACTCTCTTACACACTCACACTCTCTTACACACTCACACTCTCTTACACACTCACACTCACTCTCTTGCACACTCACACTCTCTCACACACTCACACTCTCTTACACACTCACACTCTCTTACACACTCACTCACACTCACACTCTCTTACACACTCACAATCTCTCTCTTACACACTCACACTCTCTTACACACTCACACTCTCTTACACACTCACACTCTCTTACACACTCACACTCTCTTACACACTCACACTCTCTTACACACTCACACTCTCTTACACACTCACACTCTCACACACTCACACTCTCTTACACACTCACACTCTCACACACTCACACTCTCTTGCACACGCACACTCTCTCACACACTCACACTCTTACACACTCACACTCTCTTACACACTCACTCTCTTACACACTCACACTCTCTTACACACTCACACTCACACTCTTACACACTCACACTCTTACACACTCACACTCTCTTGCACACTTTCTTACACACTCACACTCACACTCTCTTACACACTCACACTCTCTTACACACTCACACTCTCTTACACACTCACACTCTCTTACACACTCACACTCACTCTCTTGCACACTCACACTCTCTCACACACTCACACTCTTACACACTCACACTCTCTTACACACTCACTCTCTTACACACTCACACTCTCTTACACACTCACACTCACACTCTTACACACTCACACTCTTACACACTCACACTCTCTTGCACACTTTCTTACACACTCACACTCACACTCTCTTACACACTCACACTCTCTTACACACTCACACTCTCTTACACACTCACACTCTCTTACACACTCACACTCACTCTCTTGCACACTCACACTCTCTCACACACTCACACTCTCTTACACACTCACACTCTCTTACACACTCACTCACACTCACACTCTCTTACACACTCACAATCTCTCTCTTACACACTCACACTCTCTTACACACTCACACTCTCTTACACACTCACACTCTCTTACACACTCACACTCTTACACACTCACACTCTCTTACACACTCACACTCACACTCTTACACACTGACTCTCTCTCACACACTCACACTCTTACACACTCACACTCTCTCACACACTCACACTCTCTTACACACTCACTCTCTCTTACACACTCACATTCTCTTACACACTCACACTCTCTTACACACTCACACTCACACTCTTACACACTCTCTCTCACACACTCACACTCTCTCACACACTCACACTCTCTTACACATTCACACTCTTACACACTCACACTCTCTTACACACTCACTCTCTCTTACACACTCACACTCTCTTACACACTCACACTCTCTTACACACTCACACTCTCTCACACACTCACATTCTCTTACACACTCACACTCTCTTACACACTCACACTCACACTCTTACACACTCTCTCTCACACACTCACTCTCTCTCACACACTCACACTCTCTTACACACTCACACACTCTTACACACTCACACTCTCTTACACACTCACACTCTCACACACTCACACTCTCTTACACACTCACACTCTCTTACACACTCACTCTCTTACACACTCACACTCACACTCTCTTGCACACTCACACTCTCTCACACACTCACACTCTTACACACTCACACTCTCTTACACACTCACTCTCTTACACACTCACACTCTCTTACACACTCACACTCACACTCTTACACACTCACACTCTTACACACTCACACTCTCTTGCACACTTTCTTACACACTCACACTCACACTCTCTTACACACTCACACTCTCTTACACACTCACACTCTCTTACACACTCACACTCTCTTACACACTCACACTCACTCTCTTGCACACTCACACTCTCTCACACACTCACACTCTCTTACACACTCACACTCTCTTACACACTCACTCACACTCACACTCTCTTACACACTCACAATCTCTCTCTTACACACTCACACTCTCTTACACACTCACACTCTCTTACACACTCACACTCTCTTACACACTCACACTCTTACACACTCACACTCTCTTACACACTCACACTCACACTCTTACACACTGACTCTCTCTCACACACTCACACTCTTACACACTCACACTCTCTCACACACTCACACTCTCTTACACACTCACTCTCTCTTACACACTCACATTCTCTTACACACTCACACTCTCTTACACACTCACACTCACACTCTTACACACTCTCTCTCACACACTCACACTCTCTCACACACTCACACTCTCTTACACATTCACACTCTTACACACTCACACTCTCTTACACACTCACTCTCTCTTACACACTCACACTCTCTTACACACTCACACTCTCTTACACACTCACACTCTCTCACACACTCACACTCTCTTACACACTCACACTCTCTTACACACTCACACTCTCTCACACACTCACACTCTCTCACACACTCACACTCTCTTACACACTCACACTCTCTTACACACTCACTCTCTTACACACTCACACTCTCTTACACACTCACACTCTCTTACACACTCACACTCTCTTACACACTCACACTCACACTCTTACACACTCACACTCTTACACACTCACACTCTCTTGCACACTTTCTTACACACTCACACTCACACTCTCTTACACACTCACACTCTCTTACACACTCACACTCTCTTACACACTCACACTCTCTTACACACTCACACTCACTCTCTTGCACACTCACACTCTCTCACACACTCACACTCTTACACACTCACACTCTCTTACACACTCACTCTCTTACACACTCACACTCTCTTACACACTCACACTCACACTCTTACACACTCACACTCTTACACACTCACACTCTCTTGCACACTTTCTTACACACTCACACTCACACTCTCTTACACACTCACACTCTCTTACACACTCACACTCTCTTACACACTCACACTCTCTTACACACTCACACTCACTCTCTTGCACACTCACACTCTCTCACACACTCACACTCTTACACACTCACACTCTCTTACACACTCACTCTCTTACACACTCACACTCTCTTACACACTCACACTCACACTCTTACACACTCACACTCTTACACACTCACACTCTCTTGCACACTTTCTTACACACTCACACTCACACTCTCTTACACACTCACACTCTCTTACACACTCACACTCTCTTACACACTCACACTCTCTTACACACTCACACTCACTCTCTTGCACACTCACACTCTCTCACACACTCACACTCTCTTACACACTCACACTCTCTTACACACTCACTCACACTCACACTCTCTTACACACTCACAATCTCTCTCTTACACACTCACACTCTCTTACACACTCACACTCTCTTACACACTCACACTCTCTTACACACTCACACTCTTACACACTCACACTCTCTTACACACTCACACTCACACTCTTACACACTGACTCTCTCTCACACACTCACACTCTTACACACTCACACTCTCTCACACACTCACACTCTCTTACACACTCACTCTCTCTTACACACTCACATTCTCTTACACACTCACACTCTCTTACACACTCACACTCACACTCTTACACACTCTCTCTCACACACTCACACTCTCTCACACACTCACACTCTCTTACACATTCACACTCTTACACACTCACACTCTCTTACACACTCACTCTCTCTTACACACTCACACTCTCTTACACACTCACACTCTCTTACACACTCACACTCTCTCACACACTCACATTCTCTTACACACTCACACTCTCTTACACACTCACACTCACACTCTTACACACTCTCTCTCACACACTCACTCTCTCTCACACACTCACACTCTCTTACACACTCACACACTCTTACACACTCACACTCTCTTACACACTCACACTCTCTTACACACTCACACTCTCTTACACACTCACACACTCTTACACACTCACACTCTCTTACACACTCACACTCTCTTACACACTCACACTCTCTTACACACTCACACTCTCACACACTCACACTCTCTTACACACTCACACTCTCTCACACACTCACACTCTCTTACACACTCACACTCTCTTACACACTCACACTCTCTTACACACTCACACTCTCTTACACACTCACTCTCTTACACACTCACACTCACACTCTCTTGCACACTCACACTCTCTCACACACTCACACTCTTACACACTCACACTCTCTTACACACTCACTCTCTTACACACTCACACTCTCTTACACACTCACACTCACACTCTTACACACTCACACTCTTACACACTCACACTCTCTTGCACACTTTCTTACACACTCACACTCACACTCTCTTACACACTCACACTCTCTTACACACTCACACTCTCTTACACACTCACACTCTCTTACACACTCACACTCACTCTCTTGCACACTCACACTCTCTCACACACTCACACTCTCTTACACACTCACACTCTCTTACACACTCACTCACACTCACACTCTCTTACACACTCACAATCTCTCTCTTACACACTCACACTCTCTTACACACTCACACTCTCTTACACACTCACACTCTCTTACACACTCACACTCTTACACACTCACACTCTCTTACACACTCACACTCACACTCTTACACACTGACTCTCTCTCACACACTCACACTCTTACACACTCACACTCTCTCACACACTCACACTCTCTTACACACTCACTCTCTCTTACACACTCACATTCTCTTACACACTCACACTCTCTTACACACTCACACTCACACTCTTACACACTCTCTCTCACACACTCACACTCTCTCACACACTCACACTCTCTTACACATTCACACTCTTACACACTCACACTCTCTTACACACTCACTCTCTCTTACACACTCACACTCTCTTACACACTCACACTCTCTTACACACTCACACTCTCTCACACACTCACATTCTCTTACACACTCACACTCTCTTACACACTCACACTCACACTCTTACACACTCTCTCTCACACACTCACTCTCTCTCACACACTCACACTCTCTTACACACTCACACACTCTTACACACTCACACTCTCTTACACACTCACACTCTCTTACACACTCACACTCTCTTACACACTCACACACTCTTACACACTCACACTCTCTTACACACTCACACTCTCTTACACACTCACACTCTCTTACACACTCACACTCACACTCACACACTCACACTCACACACACTCACACTCTCTTACACACTCACACTCTCACACACTCACACTCTCTTACACACTCACACTCTCTTGCACACTCACACTCTCTCACACACTCACACTCTTACACACTCACACTCTCTTACACACTCACTCTCTTACACACTCACACTCTCTTACACACTCACACTCACACTCTTACACACTCACACTCTTACACACTCACACTCTCTTGCACACTTTCTTACACACTCACACTCACACTCTCTTACACACTCACACTCTCTTACACACTCACACTCTCTTACACACTCACACTCTCTTACACACTCACACTCACTCTCTTCCACACTCACACTCTCTCACACACTCACACTCTCTTACACACTCACACTCTCTTACACACTCACTCACACTCACACTCTCTTACACACTCACAATCTCTCTCTTACACACTCACACTCTCTTACACACTCACACTCTCTTACACACTCACACTCTCTTACACACTCACACTCTTACACACTCACACTCTCTTACACACTCACACTCACACTCTTACACACTGACTCTCTCTCACACACTCACACTCTTACACACTCACACTCTCTCACACACTCACACTCTCTTACACACTCACTCTCTCTTACACACTCACATTCTCTTACACACTCACACTCTCTTACACACTCACACTCACACTCTTACACACTCTCTCTCACACACTCACACTCTCTCACACACTCACACTCTCTTACACATTCACACTCTTACACACTCACACTCTCTTACACACTCACTCTCTCTTACACACTCACACTCTCTTACACACTCACACTCTCTTACACACTCACACTCTCTCACACACTCACACTCTCTTACACACTCACACTCTCTTACACACTCACACTCTCTCACACACTCACACTCTCTCACACACTCACACTCTCTTACACACTCACACTCTCTTACACACTCACTCTCTTACACACTCACACTCTCTTACACACTCACACTCTCTTACACACTCACACTCTCTTACACACTCACACTCACACTCTTACACACTCACACTCTTACACACTCACACTCACACACATTCACACTCTCTTGCACACTCACACTCTCTCACACACTCACACTCTCTTACACACTCACACTCTCTTACACACTCACTCTCTTACACACTCACACTCTCTTACACACTCACACTCTCTTACACACTCACACTCTCTTACACACTCACACTCACACTCTTACACACTCACACTCTTACACACTCACACTCTCTTACACACTTTCTTACACACTCACACTCACACTCTCTTACACACTCACACTCTCTTACACACTCACACTCTCTTACACACTCACACTCTCTTACACACTCACACTCACTCTCTTGCACACTCACACTCTCTCACACACCACACTCTCTTACACACTCACACTCTCTTACACACTCACTCACACTCACACTCTCTTACACACTCACAATCTCTCTCTTACACACTCACACTCTCTTACACACTCACACTCTCTTACACACTCACACTCTCTTACACACTCACACTCTTACACACTCACACTCTTACACACTCACACTCTCTCACACACTCACACTCTCTTACACACTCACTCTCTCTTACACACTCACACTCTCTTACACACTCACACTCTCTTACACACTCACACTCACACTCTTACACACTCTCTCTCACACACTCACACTCTCTCACACACTCACACTCTCTTACACATTCACACTCTTACACACTCACACTCTCTTACACACTCACTCTCTCTTACACACTCACACTCTCTTACACACTCACACTCTCTTACACACTCACACTCTCTCACACACTCACACTCTCTTACACACTCACACTCTCTCACACACTCACACTCTCTTACACACTCACACTCTCTTACACACTCACTCTCTTACACACTCACACTCTCTTACACACTCACACTCTCTTACACACTCACACTCTCTTACACACTCACACTCACACTCTTACACACTCACACTCTTACACACTCACACTCTCTTGCACACTTTCTTACACACTCACACTCACACTCTCTTACACACTCACACTCTCTTACACACTCACACTCTCTTACACACTCACACTCTCTTACACACTCACACTCTCTTACACACTCACACTCACTCTCTTGCACACTCACACTCTCTCACACACTCACACTCTCTTACACACTCACACTCTCTTACACACTCACTCACACTCACACTCTCTTACACACTCACAATCTCTCTCTTACACACACTCTCTTACACACTCACACTCTCTTACACACTCACACTCTCTTACACACTCACACTCTTACACACTCACACTCTCTTACACACTCACACTCACACTCTTACACACTGACTCTCTCACACACTCACACTCTTACACACTCACACTCTCTCACACACTCACACTCTCTTACACACTCACTCTCTCTTACACACTCACACTCTCTTACACACTCACACTCACACTCTTACACACTCTCTCTCACACACTCACACTCTCTCACACACTCACACTCTCTTACACATTCACACTCTTACACACTCACACTCTCTTACACACTCACTCTCTCTTACACACTCACACTCTCTTACACACTCACACTCTCTTACACACTCACACTCTCTTACACACTCACACTCTCTTACACACTCACACTCTCTCACACACTCACACTCTCTCACACACTCACACTCTCTTACACACTCACACTCTCTTACACAATCACTCTCTTACACACTCACACTCTCTTACACACTCACACTCTCTTACACACTCACACTCTCTTACACACTCACACTCTCTCACACACTCACACTCTCTCACACACTCACACTCTCTTACACACTCACACTCTCTTACACAATCACTCTCTTACACACTCACACTCTCTTACACACTCACACTCTCTTACACACTCACACTCTCTTACACACTCACACTCACACTCTTACACACTCACACTCTTACACACTCACACTCACACTCTCTTACACACTCACACTCACACTCTCTTACACACTCACACTCTCTTACACACTCACACTCTCTTACACACTCACACTCTCTTACACACTCACACTCACTCTCTTGCACACTCACACTCTCTCACACACTCACACTCTCTTACACACTCACACTCTCTTACACACTCACTCACACTCACACTCTCTTACACACTCACAATCTCTCTCTTACACACTCACACTCTCTTACACACTCACACTCTCTTACACACTCACACTCTCTCACACACTCACACTCTTACACACTCACACTCTCTCACACACTCACACTCTCTTACACACTCACTCTCTCTTACACACTCACACTCTCTTACACACTCACACTCTCTTACACACTCACACTCACACTCTTACACACTCTCTCTCACACACTCACACTCTCTCACACACTCACACTCTCTTACACATTCACACTCTTACACACTCACACTCTCTTACACACTCTCTCTTACACACTCACACTCTCTTACACACTCACACTCTCTCACACACTCACACTCTCTTACACACTCACACTCACACTCTCTTACACACTCACACTCTCACTCTTACACACTCACACTCTCTTACACACTCACACTCTCTTACACACTCACACTCTCTTACACACTCACACTCTCTTACACACTCACACTCTCTTACACACTCACACTTTCTTACACACTCACACTCACACTCTCTTACACACTCACACTCTCTTACACACTCACACTCTCTTACACACTCACACTCTCTTACACACTCACACTCACTCTCTTGCACACTCACACTCTCTCACACACTCACACTCTCTTACACACTCACACTCTCTTACACACTCACTCACACTCACACTCTCTTACACACTCACAATCTCTCTCTTACACACACTCTCTTACACACTCACACTCTCTTACACACTCACACTCTCTTACACACTCACACTCACACTCTTACACACTGACTCTCTCTCACACACTCACTCTCTCTCACACACTCACACTCTTACACACTCACACTCTCTCACACACTCACACTCTCTTACACACTCACTCTCTCTTACACACTCACACTCTCTTACACACTCACACTCACACTCTTACACACTCACACTCTCTTACACAATCACACTCTCTTACACACTCACACTCTCTTACACACTCACACTCTCTTACACACTCACACTCTCTCACACACTCACACTCTCTCACACACTCACACTCTTACACATTCACACTCTTACACACTCACACTCTCTTACACACTCACTCTCTCTTACACACTCACACTCTCTTACACACTCACACTCTCTTACACACTCACACTCTCTCACACACTCACACTCTCTTACACACTCACACTCTCTTACACACTCACACTCTCTCACACACTCACACTCTCTCACACACTCACACTCTCTTACACACTCACACTCTCTTACACAATCACTCTCTTACACACTCACACTCTCTTACACAATCACTCTCTTACACACTCACACTCTCTTACACACTCACACTCTCTTACACACTCACACTCTCTTACACACTCACACTCACACTCTCTTACACACTCACACTCTCTTACACACTCACACTCTCTTACACACTCACACTCTCTTACACACTCACACTCACTCTCTTGCACACTCACACTCTCTCACACACTCACACTCTCTTACACACTCACACTCTCTTACACACTCACTCACACTCACACTCTCTTACACACTCACAATCTCTCTCTTACACACTCACACTCTCTTACACACTCACACTCTCTTACACACTCACACTCTCTTACACACTCACACTCTTACACACTCACACTCTCTTACACACTCACACTCACACTCTTACACACTGACTCTCTCTCACACACTCACACTCTTACACACTCACACTCTCTCACACACTCACACTCTCTTACACACTCACTCTCTCTTACACACTCACACTCTCTTACACACTCACACTCTCTTACACACTCACACTCACACTCTTACACACTCTCTCTCACACACTCACACTCTCTCACACACTCACACTCTCTTACACATTCACACTCTTACACACTCACACTCTCTTACACACTCACTCTCTCTTACACACTCACACTCTCTTACACACTCACACTCTCTCACACACTCACACTCTCTTACACACTCACACTCACACTCTCTTACACACTCACACTCTCACTCTTACACACTCACACTCTCTTACACACTCACACTCTCTTACACACTCACACTCTCTTACACACTCACACTCTCTTACACACTCACACTCTCTTACACACTCACACTCTCTTACACACTCACACTCACACTCTCTTACACACTCACACACTCTCTCTTACACACTCACACTCTCTTACACACTCACACTCTCTTACACACTCACACTCTCTTACACACTCACACTCTCTTACACACTCACACTCACACTCTTACACACTGACTCTCTCTCACACACTCACACTCTTACACACTCACACTCTCTCACACACTCTCACTCTCTTACACACTAACACTCTCTTACACACTCACACTCTCACACACTCACACTCTCACACACTCACACTCTTACACACTCTCTCTCACACACTCACACTCTTACACACTCACACTCTCTCACACACTCACACTCTCTTACACACTCACTCTCTCACACACTCACACTCTCTTACACACTCACACTCACACTCTTACACACTCACACTCTCTCACACACTCACACTCTCTTACACACTCACACTCTCTTACACACTCACACTCACACTCTTACACACTCACACTCTTACACACTCACACTCTCTTGCACACTTTCTTACACACTCACACTCACACTCTCTTACACACTCACACTCTCTTACACACTCACACTCTCTTACACACTCACACTCTCTTACACACTCACACTCACTCTCTTGCACACTCACACTCTCTCACACACTCACACTCTCTTACACACTCACACTCTCTTACACACTCACTCACACTCACACTCTCTTACACACTCACAATCTCTCTCTTACACACTCACACTCTCTTACACACTCACACTCTCTTACACACTCACACTCTCTTACACACTCACACTCTCTTACACACTCACACTCTCTTACACACTCACACTCTTACACACTCACACTCTCTTACACACTCACACTCACACTCTTACACACTGACTCTCTCTCACACACTCACACTCTTACACACTCACACTCTCTCACACACTCACACTCTCTTACACACTCACTCTCTCTTACACACTCACACTCTCTTACACACTCACACTCTCTTACACACTCACACTCACACTCTTACACACTCACACTCTCTCTCACACACTCACACTCTCTCACACACTCACACTCTCTTACACATTCACACTCTTACACACTCACACTCTCTTACACACTCACACTCTCTTACACACTCACACTCACACTCTCTTACACACTCACACTCTCTTACACACTCACACTCACACTCTCTCACACACTCACACTCTCTTACACATTCACACTCTTACACACTCACACTCTCTTACACACTCACTCTCTTACACACTCACACTCTCTTACACACTCACACTCTCTTACACACTCACACTCACACTCTCTTACACACTCACACACTCTCTCTTACACACTCACACTCTCTTACACACTCACACTCTCTTACACACTCACACTCTCTTACACACTCACACTCTCTTACACACTCACACTCACACTCTTACACACTGACTCTCTCTCACACACTCACACTCTTACACACTCACACTCTCTCACACACTCACACTCTCTTACACACTCACACTCTCTTACACACTCACACTCACACTCTTACACACTCTCTCACACACTCACACTCTTACACACTCACACTCTCTCACACACTCACACTCTCTTACACACTCACTCTCTCTTACACACTCACACTCTCTTACACACTCACACTCACACTCTTACACACTGACTCTCTCTCACACACTCACACTCTTACACACTCACACTCTCTCACACACTCACACTCTCTTACACACTCACTCTCTCTTACACACTCACACTCTCTTACACACTCACACTCTCTTACACACTCACACTCACACTCTTACACACTCTCTCACACACTCACACTCTCTCACACACTGACACTCTCTTACACACTCACACTCTCTCACACACTCACACTCTCTTACACACTCACATTCTCTTACACACTCACACTCTTACACACTCACACTCTCTTACACACTCACACTCACACTCTTACACACTCACACTCTCTTACACACTCACACTCTCTTACACACTCACACTCTCTTACACACTCACCCTCTCTCTCTTACACACTCACACTCTCTTACACACTCACACTCTCTCACACACTCACACTCTCTTACACACTCACTCACACTCACACTCTCTTACACACTCACACTCTCTTACACACTCACACTCACACTCACACTCTCTTACACACTCACACTCTCTTACACACTCACACTCACACTCTTACACACTCACTCTATTACACACTCACACTCTCTTACACACTCACACTCTCTCACACACTCACACTCTCTCACACACTCACACTCTTACACACTCACACTCACACTCTCTCACACACTCACACTCTCTTACACACTCACACTCTCTTACACACTCACTCACACTCACACTCTCTTACACACTCACAATCTCTCTCTTACACACTCACACTCTCTTACACACTCACACTCTCTTACACACTCACACTCTCTTACACACTCACACTCTTACACACTCACACTCTCTTACACACTCACACTCACACTCTTACACACTGACTCTCTCTCACACACTCACACTCTTACACACTCACACTCTCTCACACACTCACACTCTCTTACACACTCACTCTCTCTTACACACTCACACTCTCTTACACACTCACACTCTCTTACACACTCACACTCACACTCTTACACACTCTCTCTCACACACTCACACTCTCTCACACACTCACACTCTCTTACACATTCACCTCTACACACTCACACTCTCTACACACTCACTCTCTCTTACACACTCACACTCTCTTACACACTCACACTCTCTTACACACTCACACTCTCTTACACACTCACACTCTCTCACACACTCACACTCTCTTACACACTCACACTCACACTCTCTTACACACTCACACTCTCACTCTTACACACTCACACTCTTACACACTCACACTCTCTTACACACTCACACTCTCTTACACACTCACACTCTCTTACACACTCACACTCTCTTACACACTCACACTCTCTTACACACTCACACTCTCTTACACACTCACACTCACACTCTCTTACACACTCACACACTCTCTCTTACACACTCACACTCTCTTACACACTCACACTCTCTTACACACTCACACTCTCTTACACACTCACACTCTCTTACACACTCACACTCTCACTCTTACACACTGACTCTCTCTCACACACTCACACTCTCTTACACACTCACACTCTCTCACACACTCTCACTCTCTTACACACTCACACTCTCTTACACACTCACACTCACACTCTTACACACTCACACTCTTACACACTCTCTCTCACACACTCACACTCTTACACACTCACACTCTCTCACACACTCACACTCTCTTACACACTCACTCTCTCACACACTCACACTCTCTTACACACTCACACTCACACTCTTACACACTCACACTCTCTCACACACTCACACTCTCTTACACACTCACACTCTCTTACACACTCACACTCACACTCTTACACACTCACACTCTTACACACTCACACTCTCTTGCACACTTTCTTACACACTCACACTCACACTCTCTTACACACTCACACTCTCTTACACACTCACACTCTCTTACACACTCACACTCTCTTACACACTCACACTCACTCTCTTGCACACTCACACTCTCTTACACACTCACACTCTCTCACACACTCACACTCTCTTACACACTCACACTCTCTTACACACTCACTCACACTCACACTCTCTTACACACTCACAATCCTCTCTTACACACTCACACTCTCTTACACACTCACACTCTCTTACACACTCACACTCTCTTACACACTCACACTCACACTCTTACACACTCTCTCTCACACACTCACACTCTCTCACACACTCACACTCTCTTACACATTCACACTCTTACACACTCACACTCTCTTACACACTCACTCTCTCTTACACACTCACACTCTCTTACACACTCACACTCTCTTACACACTCACACTCTCTCACACACTCACACTCTCTTACACACTCACAATCACACTCTCTTACACACTCACACTCTCACTCTTACACACTCACACTCTCTTACACACTCACACTCTCTTACACACTCACACTCTCTTACACACTCACACTCTCTTACACACTCACACTCTCTCACACACTCACACTCTCTTACACACTCACACTCACACTCTCTTACACACTCACACACTCTCTCTTACACACTCACACTCTCTCACACACTCACACTCTCTTACACACTCACACTCACACTCTTACACACTGACTCTCTCTCACACTCACACTCTTACACACTCACACTCTCTCACACACTCTCACTCTCTTACACACTCACACTCTCTTACACACTCACACTCACACTCTTACACACTCACACTCTCTCACACACTCACACTCTCTTACACACTCACTCTCTCACACACTCACACTCTCTTACACACTCACACTCACACTCTTACACACTCACACTCTCTTACACACTCACACTCTCTCACACACTCACACTCTCTCACACACTCACACTCTCTTACACACTCACTCACACTCACACTCTCTTACACACTCACACTCTCTTACACACTCACACTCACACTCACACTCTCTTACACACTCACACTCTCTTACACACTCACACTCACACTCTTACACACTCACTCTCTTACACACTCACACTCTCTTACACACTCACACTCTCTCACACACTCACACTCTCTCACACACTCACACTCTTACACACTCACACTCACACTCTCTCACACACTCACACTCTCTTACACACTCACACTCTCTTACACACTCACTCACACTCACACTCTCTTACACACTCACAATCTCTCTCTTACACACTCACACTCTCTTACACACTCACACTCTCTTACACACTCACACTCTCTTACACACTCACACTCTTACACACTCACACTCTCTTACACACTCACACTCACACTCTTACACACTCTCTCTCACACACTCACACTCTTACACACTCTCTCTCACACACTCACACTCTCTCACACACTCACACTCTTACACATTCACACTCTTACACACTCACACTCTCTTACACACTCACACTCTCTTACACACTCACACTCTCTTACACACTCACCCTCACACTCTCTTACACACTCACACTCTCTCTCTTACACACTCACACTCTCTTACACACTCACACTCTCTTACACACTCACACTCTCTTACACACTCACACTCTCTTACACACTCACACTCTCACACACTCACACTCTCTCACACACTCACACTCTCTTACACACTCTCTCTCACACACTCACACTCTTACACACTCACACTCTTACACACTCACACTCTCTTACACACTCACTCTCTCTTACACACTCACACTCTCTAACACACTCACACTCTCTTACACACTCACACTCTCTCACACACTCACACTCTCTTACACATTCACACTCACATTCTCTTACACACTCACACTCTCTCTCTTACACACTCACACTCTCTTACACACTCACACTCTCTTACACACTCACTCTCTTGCACACTCACATTCTCTCACACACTCACACTCTCTTACACACTCACACTCTCTTACAAACTCACACTCACACTCTCTTACACACTCACACACTCTCTCTTACACACTCACACTCTCTTACACACTCACACTCTCTTACACACTCACACTCTCTTACACACTCACACTCTTACACACTCACACTCTCTTACACACTCACACTTACACTCTTACACACTCACACTCTCTCAAACACTCATACTCTCTTACACACTCACTCTCTCTTACACACTCACACTCTCTTGCACACTCACTCTCTTACACACTCACACTCACACTCTCTTACACACTCACACTCTCTTACACACTCACACTCACACTCTTACACACTCACACTCTTACACACTCACACTCTCTTACACACTCACACTCTCTTACACACTCACACTCACACTCTTACACACTCACACTCTTACACACTCATACTCTCTTACACACTCACACTCTCTTACACACTCACACTCTCTTGCACACTCACACTCACACACACTCACACTCACACTCTTACACACTCACACTCTCTTACACACTCACACTCACACACTCACACTCTCACTCTCTTACACACTCACACACACACTCTCTTACACACTCACTCTCTCTTGCACACACTCACTCTCTTGCACACTCACACTCACACTCTTACACACTCACACTCTCTTACACACTCACACTCTCTCACACACTCACACTCTCTTACACACTCACACTCTCTTACACACTCACACTCTTACACACTCACACTCTCTTACACACTCACACTCTCTTACACACTCACACTCTCTCACACACTCACACTCTCTTACACACTCACACTCTCTTACACACTCACACTCTCTTACACACTCACACTCACTCTCTTACACAATCACACTCTTACACACTCACACTCTCTTACACACTCACACTCACACACACTCACACTCTCTTACACACTTACTCACACTCACACTCTCTTACACACTCACACTCTCTTACACACTCACTCTCTCTTGCACACTCACACTCTCTTACACAATCACACTCTCTTACACACTCACACTCTTGCACACTCACACTCACACTCTCTTACACACACACACTCTCTCACACACTCACACTCTCTTACACACTCACACTCACACTCTCTTACACACTCACACTCTCTTACACACTCACACTCACACACACTCACACTCTCTTGCACACTCACACTCTCTTACACACTCACACTCGCTTACACACTCACACTCTCTTACACACTCACACACACTCACACTCTTACACACTCACACTCTCTTACACACTCACACTCTTACACACTCACACTCTTACACACTCACACTCTCTTGCACACTCACACTCACACTCTTACACACTCACACTCTTACACACTCACACTCTCTTACACACTCACACTCACACTCTTACACACTCACACTCTCTTACACACTCACTCTCTTACACACTCACACTCTCTTACACACTCACACTCTCTTACACACTCACACTCTCTTACACACTCACACTCTCTTACACACTCACACTCTCTCACACACTCACACTCTCTTACACACTCACACTCACACTCTCTTACACACTCACACTCTCTTACACACTCACACTCTTACACACTCACACTCTTACACACTCACTCTCTCTTACACACTCACACTCTCTTACACACTCACACTCTCTTACACACTCACACTCACACTCACACTCTCTTACACACTCACTCTCTTACACACTCACACTCTCTTACACACTCACACTCACACACACTCACACTCACACTCTTACACACTCACTCACACTCACATTCTCTTACACATTCACACTCTCTTACACACTCACACTCTCTTACACACTCACACTCACACACTCACACTCTCTTACACACTCACACTCTCTTACACACTCACACTCTCTTGCACACTCTCTTACACACTCACACTCACACTCTTACACACTCACACTCTTACACAATCACACTCTCTTACACACTCACACTCTCTCACACACTCACACTCTCTCACACACTCACACTCTCTTACACACTCACACTCTCTTACACACTCACTCTCTTACACACTCACACTCTCTTACACACTCACACTCTCTTACACACTCACACTCTCTTACACACTCACACTCTCTTACACACTCACACTCACACACACTCACACTCACACTCTTACACACTCACTCACACTCACATTCTCTTACACATTCACACTCTCTTACACACTCACACTCTCTTACACACTCACACTCACACACTCACACTCTCTTACACACTCACACTCTCTTACACACTCACACTCTCTTGCACACTCTCTTACACACTCACACTCACACTCTTACACACTCACACTCTTACACAATCACACTCTCTTACACACTCACACTCTCTCACACACTCACACTCTCTCACACACTCACACTCTCTTACACACTCACACTCTCTTACACACTCACACTCTTACACACTCACACTCTCTTACACACTCACACTCTCTTACACACTCACACTCTCTTACACACTCACACTCACACTCTCACACACTCACACTCTCTTACACACTCACACTCTCTTACACACTCACACTCACACTCTCACACACTCACACTCTCTTACACACTCACACTCTCTTACACACTCACACTCTCACACACTCACACTCTCTTACACACTCACACTCTCTTACACACTCACACTCTCTTACACACTCACACTCTCTTACACACTCACACTCTCTTACACACTCACACTCTCTTACACACTCACACTCTCTTACACACTCACACTCACACTCTCACACACTCACACTCTCTTACACACTCACACTCTCTTACACACTCACACTCACACTCTCACACACTCACACTCTCTTACACACTCACACTCTCTTACACACTCACACTCTCACACACTCACACTCTCTTACACACTCACACTCTCTTACACACTCACACTCTTACACACTCACACTCTCTTACACACTCACACTCTCTTACACACTCACACTCTCTTACACACTCACACTCACACTCTCACACACTCACACTCTCTTACACACTCACACTCTCTTACACACTCACACTCACACTCTCACACACTCACACTCTCTTACACACTCACACTCTCTTACACACTCACACTCTCACATACTCACACTCTCTTACACACTCACACTCTCTTACACACTCACACTCTCTTACACACTCACACTCTCTTACACACTCACACTCTCTTACACACTCACACTCTCTTACACACTCACACTCTCTTACACACTCACACTCACACTCTTACACACTCACACTCTCTTACACACTCACACTCTCTTACACACTCACACTCTTACACAATCACACTCTCTTACACACTCACACTCTCTTACACACTCACACTCTCTTACACACTCACACTCACACTCTTACACACTCACACTCTCTTACACACTCACACTCTTACACAATCACACTCTCTTACACACTCACACTCTCTTACACACTCACACTCTCTTACACACTCACTCTCTTACACACTCACACTCTCTTACACACTCACACTCTCTTACACACTCACACTCACACTCTTACACAATCACACTCTCTTACACACTCACACTCTCTCACACACTCACACTCTCTCACACACTCACACTCTCTTACACACTCACACTCTCTTACACACTCACACTCTTACACACTCACACTCTCTTACACACTCACACTCTCTTACACACTCACACTCTCTTACACACTCACACTCACACTCTCACACACTCACACTCTCTTACACACTCACACTCTCTTACACACTCACACTCACACTCTCACACACTCACACTCTCTTACACACTCACACTCTCTTACACACTCACACTCTCACACACTCACACTCTCTTACACACTCACACTCTCTTACACACTCACACTCTCTTACACACTCACACTCTCTTACACACTCACACTCTCTTACACACTCACACTCTCTTACACACTCACACTCTCTTACACACTCACACTCACACTCTCACACACTCACACTCTCTTACACACTCACACTCTCTTACACACTCACACTCACACTCTCACACACTCACACTCTCTTACACACTCACACTCTCTTACACACTCACACTCTCACACACTCACACTCTCTTACACACTCACACTCTCTTACACACTCACACTCTTACACACTCACACTCTCTTACACACTCACACTCTCTTACACACTCACACTCTCTTACACACTCACACTCACACTCTCACACACTCACACTATCTTACACACTCACACTCTCTTACACACTCACACTCTCACACACTCACACTCTCTT
>NW_026843582.1:1112500-1115000 GCF_030254825.1 Meriones unguiculatus | reverse complement strand
TCCGCCCCCAGGAGCCAGGCTCCGCCCTCAGGAGGTCTGACTCCGCCCCTAGACTTCAGGCCACGCCCTAGGGCTTCAGGCCACGCCCCTGAAGGTCCGGACTTTGCCTCTAGGCCTCAGGCCACGCCCCTAGGAGCCAGACCACGCCCCTGCGTGATCAGGCTCCGCCTCTAGGCCTCAGGCCCCGCCCCTAGGAGCCAGACCACGCCCCTGCGTGATCAGACTCCGCCTCTAGGCCTCAGGCTCCGCCCCCAGGAGCTAGACCACGCCCCTGAGGGGCCGGACTTTGCCTCTAGGCCTCAGGCTCCGCCCCTAGGAGCTAGACCACGCCCCTGCGTGACCAGGCTCCGCCTCTAGGCCTCAGGGCTCCGCCCCCAGGAGCTAGACCACGCCCCTGAGGGGCCGGACTTTGTCTCTAGGCCTCAGGCTCCGCCCCTAGGAGCTGGACCACGCCCCTGCGTGATCAGACTCCGCCTCTAAGCCTCAGGCTCCGCCCCTAGGTGCTAGACCACGCCCCTAAGGGGCCGGACTTTGCCTCTAGGCATCAGGCTCCGCCCCCAGGAGCTAGACCACGCCCCTGAGGGGCCGGACTCCGCCTCTAGGCATCAGGCTCCGCCCCTAGGAGCTAGACCACGCCCCTGAGGGGCCGGACTTTGCCTCTAGGCCTCAGGCCCCGCCCCTAGGAGCCAGACTCCGCCCCCAGAAGGTCAGGCCCCGCCCCCGGGCCTCAGGCCCCGCCCCCAGGCCCCTCCCCTTCCGCTCATTCACTCATTCAGGGACTCGCGGTTCCATTAGATCCTTTTTATTGTGGAGGTTCAGGGTCGTCCTCGCGGGGGGGCGGGGGAGCTCGAACCCTGACCCCCGCGACCCCCGTGACCCCCCGCGACCCCCCAGAGCGCGACCTGCTCACCACCACCCGGAAGATGGTGCAGCCGCACGGGCTGGTCCGCGCCGTCGTCACCGAGGAGATGCGGGAGCGGGTGAGGCTCGAACCCGGGGCCCCGACGTACGGCCTCCCGCCCCGTCCTCCCCGGGGGGGGACTCGAACCCGCGACCCGGGGCCCCGACGTCCTCCCGCCCCGTCCTCCCCGGGGGGACTCGAACCCGGGACCTGGGACCCCAACGTCATCCCCGGGACCTGGATTCCCACCCCGGGGGGACTCGAACCCGGGACCCGGGGGGGGACTCGAACCCGGGACCTGGGGGAGGACTCGAACCCGGGACCCGTGGGGGACTCGAACCCGGGACCTTGGGGAGACTCGAACCCGGGACCCGGGGGGACTCGAACCCGGGACCTGGAGGGAGACTCGAACCCGGATCCTCCGGCCCCGGGACTCGAACCCGCGTCCCTTCCTCCCCCAGTGCCAGCGCAGCCACTTCCACCCGCCGCTCGGGCCCTGGCGCAGCTTCTCCACGCAGCAGCGCGACCACTTCCGCCCGCCCCCGCCCGGCCGCTTCCGCCCGGCCGCTTTCGCCGCGGACCTGCGTCACAGCGACGTCCCGCTCGCCCCGAGGCCCGCCCTCGCCTGCGCGCGCAGCCCCGGCCCCGCCCCCGGCGCCTGCCCGCTCGCCTGAGCCACGCCCACCCGCCGGAAGGGGCGGACATGCGTAATAAAGGCGTTTCCGGGCGCCCTCTGCTACTGCGCATGCGTGGAGTACGCTCTTCCGGGCTCTCTGGGGAGTGCGCATGCGCCGTACAAGCTCTTCCGGGCCCCTTTGCTACGGCGCATGCGTGGAGTAGGCTCTTCCGACCTCTCTGGAGAGCGCGCAGGCGCAGAACAAGCTCGGACTACATATCCCAGCAGTCCCCGCTCCGGGTCTCCCAAGCCTGGGACGAGGCCTTGTTCGCCTAAGCCCTGCGGACTACATATCCCATCAGGTCCCGCGCCGGGTCTCTCCAGGCCAGGCAATAGGAGGCCGCGTGGACTACATATCCCAGCAGCCCCCGCGCGCGGCCCTGGGCTCGGCTCGGCCCTCTCCGTCGCTCCTGGGGCCGAGAACAGGAGGCCGCCGGGGGCGGGGCGTCGGGGAAGCGACCCCGGGGGTCGTGGGGGGCCCGGATGTGGGGGGCGGGGGAGGAGGGAGGACCGGAAGTGGTACACAGGATGCTGATTCCGGACCGGAAGTGGTGCCCAGGATGCTGAGGAAGGATGATGGACAGCGTCCCGGACCGGAAGTGGTACCCGGGATGCTGAAGGCGGATGATAGACGGCGTCATGGACCGGAAGTGGGACCCAGGATGGACAGGGAGGATAATGGACAGCGTCCCGCACCGGAAGTGGGACCCAGGATGCTGATCCCGGACCGGAAGTGGTACCCGAGATGCTGATCCCGGACCGGAAGTGGTGCCCAGGATGCTGAGGAAGGATGATGGACGGCGTCCCGGACCGGAAGTGGTACCCGGGATGGAGACCCAGGACGCCCCAGCTCTCCCGGGCCTGATGGAATGGGGGGAACCCCGGGGAGCAAGTGGCGGGTTCGAATCCCAGTAAAGCAACGA
>NW_026843582.1:1087500-1107500 GCF_030254825.1 Meriones unguiculatus | reverse complement strand
AGCCAGGAGCATCCCCGGGGCCGTGGTCCTGATGCTGGGAGACCCCGCCCCCTGGGGGAGGAGCCAGATCATCCCCGGGCTTGTGGTCCTGATGCTGGGGATGAGAATCAGTGATGGAGAGGAGGCCCCGCCCCCTGGGGGAGGAGCCAGGAGCATCCCTGGGCCCTGGTCCTGATGCTGGGAGGCCCCGCCCCGTGGGGGCGGAGTCAGCCATCCGTGGTCAGATGACTGACTTCTCTTCTTTCCCTCTCTCCCTCTTCCCCCTCCCTGACCTCTCCCTCCCCATTCTCCCCGTCCTCCTCCTTGTCCCCATCCTCCCCCACCATCCTCCCCTCCCTTTCCTCCCTCTCTTCCTCTCTCCCCCCTTCTCGTCCTCCCCCTTCCCCACCTCCCTCGTCCTCCCCTTCCATCCTCCCCCCGTTCTCCCCGTCCCCCTCCTCCCCCTGTCCTTCCCTCTCCTCCCCCCTCCCCATCCTCTCCCTCCTCCCTCTTCCCGTTCTCCTCCCACATCCTCCCCCTTCCCCGTCCTCCCCCTCCCTCCCATCCATTCTCCCTCCTCCTCCCCGTCCTCCTCTTCCCCGTCATCCTCTCCCTCCTCCCTCTTCCCGTCCTCCTCCCACATCCTCCCCCTCCTTGTCCTCCCCCTCCCTCCCATCCATTCTCCCTCCTCCTCCCCGTCCTCCCCTTCCTCCCCCTTCCCTGTCCTCCCCTCCTCCCCATCCTCCTCCCCCTCCTCCCCCTCCCTCCCCGTCCTCCCGTCCTCTTCTGTCCTCCCCCTCTCCCCGTCCTCCCCTTCCTCCCCCTTCCCTGTCCTCCCCTCCTCCCCATCCTCCTCCCCCTCCTCCCCCGTCCTCCCGTCCTCTTCTGTCCTCTCCCTCTCCCCGTCCTCCCCCTCTCGTCCTCCCCCTCTCCCTGTCCTCCCCCCTCCTCCCCGTCCTCCCGTCCTCCCCCTCTCCCGGTCCTCCCCCTCACCCCATCCTCCCCCTCACCCCGTCCTCCCCCTCTCCCTGTCCTCCCCCTTCTCCCGGTCCTCCCCGTCCTCCCCTTTCCTCCTCCCCGTCCTCCCCCTCTCCCCCTCCTCCCCGTCCTCTTCCCCCTCCTCCCCCTTCCCCCATCCTCCCCCTCTCCCCCTCCTCTCCCTTCCTCCTCTTCCCCCTCCTCCCCGTCCCTCCCCGTCCTCTCCGTCCTCCCCATCCTCCCCTTTCCTTTCCCCGTCCTCCCCCTCCTCCCCGTCCTCCCCGTCCTTCCCCTCTCCCCATCCTCCCCGTCGTCCTCCTCTTCCCCGTCCTCCCCGTCCCCCCGCAGCTGGTGCTCTTCGGCCTCAGCAACCAGCTGGCGGTGACGTTCCGGGAGGAGAACGCCGTCGCCTTCCGCCACCTCTTCCTGCTGGGCTTCGCGGACGGCGGCGGCGGCGGCGGCGGCGGCGGGGACGGGGACGGGGCGGCCTACACGCGGGCTCAGCTCTACCGCGCCATCTTCTTCGCGGTGGACAGGGTGGGCGGGGTCGGGGGCGGGGCCTGGGCGCGGGCGGCCTATCGGTGAGCGGCTCTGCAGCGCCGCCATTTTCTAGGCGGGGCCGGGGCGGGGGTGGAGTCGCGGGCAGCCTATCAGCGTGCAGCAGGTCTGCAGCGCCGCCATTTTCTGGGCGGAGCCTGGGCTGAGGCGGGGCTTGGGGCGGCCTATCGGTGAGTGGCTCTGCAGCGCCACCATTTTGTAGGCGGGGTGGGGCGGGGCGTGGGGCGGCCTATCAGCCTGCAGCGGCTCTTCAGCGCAGCCATTTTCTGGGCGGGGCCTGAGGCAGCCTATCCGTGAGCGGCCCTGCAGCACCGCCATTTTCTGGGAGGGGCTTGGGCGGGGTTTGGGGCGGCCTATCGGCGCGCAGCTCTGCAGCGGCCATTTTCAAGGCGGGGCTGGGGCGGGGGTGGAGTCACGGGCGGCCTAGCAGCGCAAGGCTCTGTAGTGCCGCCATTTTCTGGGCGGGGACTGGGATGGGGCGGGGCTGGAGGCGGCCAACCGGCGTGCGGCTCTGCAGCACCGCCATTTTCTGGGCGGGGCCGGGCGGGGCCTACCCCCACCTGCCGCTTTAAAAGCTGCCATTTTCTTTGAGGCGGACAGGGTGGGCGGGGCCTGAGGGCCGGAGGCGGGGCCTGAGGGCTGTGGGCAGGGTTTGGGGGATGAGTGATCAGGAGGGATGAGGAGCAGGGATGAGGGGGAGGGAGGAGGGAAGGGATGAGGAGGGATGAGGGAAGGAGGAGGAGGGATGAGGGGGAGGGATGAGGAGGAGGGATGAGGAGGAGGGACGAGGGGTGAGGAGCAGGGATGAGGGGGAGGGATGAGGGAAGGGAAGAGGAGGGATGTTGAGGAGGGAGGAGAGATGAGGGGGAGGGAGGAGGAGGGAGGAGGAGGAGGGATGAGGGGGAGGGATGAGGAGGATGAGGGATGAGGGGGAGGGAAGAGTGGGAGGGATGAGGAGGGATGAGGGACAGGGATGAGGGGGAGGAATGAGGGATGGGGAGGGATGAGGGGGAGGGATGAGGAGGATGAGGGATGAGGGGGAGGGATGAGGGAGGGAAGAGTGGGAGGGATGAGGAGGGAGGAGGGATGAGGGACAGGGATGAGGGGGAGGAATGAGGGATGGGAAGGGATGAGGGGGAGGGATGAGGAGGATGAGGGATAGGGATGAGGGGGAGGAATGAGGGATGGGAAGGGATGAGGGGGAGGGATGAGGGGGTGGGATGAGGGAGGAGGGACAAGGAGAGGGATGAGGAAGGAGGGAGGAGGAGGGATGAGGGGAGGGATGAGGGATAGGGATGAGGGGGAGGAATGAGGGATGGGGAGGGATGAGGGGGAGGGATGAGGAGGGATGAGGGAAGGGAGGAGGAGGGATGAGGGAAGGGATGAGGAGGGATGAGGGAAAGGGGGAGGAGGAGGGATGAGGGGGAGGGATGAGGAGGGACAAGGAGGAGGGATGAGGAGGGACGAGGGGTGAGGAGCAGGGATGAGGGGGAGGGATGAGGGAAGGGAAGAGGAGGGATGAGGGAAGGGATGAGGGGGAGGGATGAGGGAAGGGATGAGGAGGGATGAGGAGGAGGGATGAGGGGGAGGGATGAGGAGGAGGGATGAGGAGGAGGGACGAGGGGTGAGGAGCAGGGATGAGGGGGAGGGATGAGGGAAGGGAAGAGGAGGGATGTTGAGGAGGGAGGAGAGATGAGGGGGAGGGAGGAGGAGGAGGGAGGAGGAGGAGGGATGAGGGGGAGGGATGAGGAGGATGAGGGATGAGGGGGAGGGAAGAGTGGGAGGGATGAGGAGGGATGAGGGACAGGGATGAGGGGGAGGAATGAGGGATGGGGAGGGATGAGGGGGAGGGATGAGGAGGATGAGGGATGAGGGACAGGGATGAGGGGAGGAATGAGGGATGGGAAGGGATGAGGGGGAGGGATGAGGAGGATGAGGGATAGGGATGAGGGGGAGGGATGAGGGATGGGAAGGGATGAGGGGGAGGGATGAGGGGGTGGGATGAGGGAGGAGGGACAAGGAGAGGGATGAGGAAGGAGGGATGAGGGAGGAGGAGGGATGAGGGGAGGGATGAGGGATGTGATGGAGGGATGAGGGGGATGGGGGAGGGAGGAGGGGAGGGAGGAGGGGCGGCGGAGGGGGCGGGCCGAGGCGGGGCGCTCACCGTGCTCCCCCCGCAGTACCTGGCGCTCCCGGAGCTGGCGCTGGGCCGTTACGCCTACGTGCGGGGGGCCCGGGCTCGGGGCTCGCCCTGTGCCAGCGCTACTTCCGCCGCGGCCACGTGGACCCGGGAAACGACACCTTCGACATCGACCCCGGGGTGGTGACGGGTGAGGACGGGGAGGACGGGGGAGGACGGGGGAGGAGGGGGAGGGGAAGGAGGTTGGAGAGGAGGAGGAGGACGGGGGGAGGGGGAGGGGGGAGGAGGACGGGAGGACGGGGAGTGGAGAGGAGGAGGAGGAGGAGTAGGGAGAGGACGGGGATGGGGAGGACAGGGAGGAGGGGGAAGACGGGGAGGGGGAGGATGGAGAGGACAGGGAGGGGGGAAGGGTTAGGGTTAGGGTTAGGGGAGGGCGGTGGACGGGGAGGGGGAGGACGGAGAGGGGAGGAGAAGGGGGAGGAGGAGGGGAGGATGGGGGGATGGGGAGGAGGGAGGGGGAGGAGGGAGGCTACAGGGAGGAGGAATAAGGAGGAGGGAGAAGACGGGGAGGAGGGAGGGGACGAGGGGTCGGGGGCTTTGGTGTCAGTGCCCCTCCTCCCCCTCCCCCCGCCACAGACTGCATCCAGGTGGAGCCCCCGGACCGCCCCCCGACGTCCCCCGGAGGACCTCGACCCCGGCCTGGAGGACCGCGACCCCGGCCTGGAGGACGGCAGCCGCAGCTACAGGAACCTCACGCTCAAGTTCCACAAGTAAAGCCGGGGGGGGAGGACGGAGAGCATGGGGAGGACGGAGAGCGTGGGGAGGACGGAAAGATGGGGAGGTCGGAGAGGAAGGAGGGGAGGACGGAGAGGATGGGGAGGACGGAGAGGATGGGGAGGACGGAGAGGATGGGGAGGACGGAGAGGATGGGGAGGACGGAGAGGATGGGGAGGATGGAGAGGAAGGAGAGGAGGACGGGGAGGAAGGAGGGGAGGTCGGGGAAGACAGTGGGGAGGATGGGGAGGAGGGAGAGGACAGAGAGGAAAGGGGAGGAGGAGGAGGAGGAGGAGGAAGAGAAGGACAGGGAGTCGCAAAGAGGGAGGGGAGGACGGAGAGGGGAGGACAGTTGGGAGGACGGCCCGCGGGGAGGAGGGGGAGCCCGGCGTCCCCCCCGCCCTCACCCCCTCCCCGCCGTCCTCCCCCGCAGGCTGATCAACGTCACCATCTACTTCCAGCTGAAGACGATCAACCTGCAGAGCCTGGCCAACAACGAGATCCCGGACTGCTACACCTTCGGGGTGCTGGTGAGGGCGGGCGGCCGCGGGGAGTCCTCCCCAGCCCCCGGGGAGTCCTCCCCAGCCCCCGGGGATCCTCCCCAGCCCCGGGGAGTCCTCCCCAGCCTGCGGGGATCCTCCCCAGCCCCGGGGACTCCTCCCCAGCCCCGGGGAGTCCTCCCGATCCTGCTGAGAGCCTCCCCAAACCCTGGGAATCCTCCCAGTCCTGCTGGGATCCTCCTCAACACAGCAATAATCCCCCTGGCCCCGCCCTCGGCTCAGGCCCCGCCTACACCTTCTCAAAATGGCCGCCACGAATGCAATCATTGGCCGCAGCTCGCCCCGCCCCTGGCTGAGGCCCCGCCCACACCTCAAAATGGCCGCCGCGGAGGCAGCGATTGGCCAGCAAGGGCCGCAGCTCGCCCCGCCCCTGCATGAGGCCACGCCCCCACCACTAAATGGCTGTCGCGAAGGCAGTGATTGGCCGCGGCTCGCTCCGCCCCTAGCTGAGGCCCCGCCCACACCTTCTCAAAATGGCCGCCGCGAATGCAGTAATTAGCCGCGGCTCGCCCCGCCCGCAGGCCCCGCCCACCCTTCAAAATGGCCGTTTCAAATGCAGTAATTGGCTGTGGTTGCTCCTCCCCTGGCTGAGGCCCCGCCCACCCTTCAAAATGGCCGCTAGAATGCAGTCATTGGCCGCGGCTCGCCCCGCCCCGCGCTCAGTCCCCGCCCACCCTTCAATATGGCCGACGCGGAGCCAGCGATTGGCCGCCGCTCGCCCCACCCCGGCTCAAACCACGCCCACCCTTCAATATGGCCGCCGCGAAGGCAGTAATTGGCCGCAGCCCGCCCCGCCCCGCGCTCAGGCCCCGCCCACGGCCCCGCCCCCTCCCCTGACCCCGCCCCGTCCCCCTCCGTCCCCCCCAGATCACCTTCGACAACAAGGCGCACAGCGGCCGCGTCCCCATCCGCCTCGACACGGACACGCACATCCAGGAGTGCAAACACACGAGCGTGACCCCGCGCGGTGAGGGGGGAGGGGCGGGGCGGGGCGGCCACGCCCACAGCTGTCAGGACACGCCCACAGCCCCGGGGACACGCCCGCAGCCCAAGGGACACGCCCACAGCCGCCAGGACACGCC
Source organism: Meriones unguiculatus (assembly GCF_030254825.1). Taxonomy (NCBI): domain Eukaryota; kingdom Metazoa; phylum Chordata; class Mammalia; order Rodentia; family Muridae; genus Meriones; species Meriones unguiculatus. The sequence goes on along the minus strand of NW_026843582.1, from coordinate 1,101,429 downwards.
CACGGGGAGGGGGACACGCCCACAGCAGCCAGGACACGCCCACAGCCCCGGGGACACGCCCACAGCAGCCAGGACACGCCCACAGCCCCGGGGACACGCCCACAGCCCGGGGACACGCCTACAGCAGCCAGGACACGCCCACAGCCCCGGGGACACGCCCACGGGGAGGGGGACACGCCCACAGCCGCCAGGACACGCCCACAGCCCCGGGGACACGCCCACAGCAGCCAGGACACGCCCACAGCCGCCAGGACACGCCCACGGGGAGGGGGACACACCTTGGCTCCTCCCCCGCCCTCAGGCCCCGCCCCTGGGTCTCTGGCTCCTCCCTTGGGTCTCTGGCTCCTCCCCCGGGTCTCTGGCTCCTCCCCTGCCCTCAGGCCCCGCCCCTGGGTCTCTAGCTCCTCCCCCGGGTCTCCGGCTCCTCCCCCGCCCTCAGGCCCCGCCCTGACCCCGCCCCCCGCCGGCCCCGCCCCCAGGCGACCCCCGCGCGCGGCTGGCGTTCGACGTGGCGGTGATGGGCACCTGCGCGCTGTCCTTCGTGCTGTGCGCGCGCTCGCTGCTGCGCGGCTTCCTGCTGCAGCGCGTGAGTGACGGGGCGGGGCCTGCGGGGGGCGGGGCCTGCGGGGGCGGGGCCTGCGGGGGCGGGGCGAGCTGCGGCCAATCCCTGCATCTGCAGCGGCCATTTTGAGGTGTGGGCGGGGCCTGCTGAGGGGGCGGGGCGAGCTGCGGCCAATCCCTGCATCTGCAGCGGCCATTTTGAGGTGTGGGCGGGGCCTGCGGAGGGGCGGGGCGAGCTGCGGCCAATCCCTGCATCTGCAGCGGCCATTTTTAGGTGTGGGCGGGGCCTGCCGAGGGGCGGGGCGAGCTGGGGCCAATCCCTGCATCTGCAGCGGCCATTTTGAGGTGTGGGCGGGGCCTCCCGAGTGGGCGGGGCGAGCTGCGGCCAATCCCTGCATCTGCAGCGGCCATTTTGAGGTGTGGGCGGGGCCTGCGGACGGGGCGGGGCGAGCTGGGGCCAATCCCTGCATCTGCAGCGGCCATTTTGAGGTGTGGGCGGGGCCTGCGGAGGGGGCGGGGCGAGCTGCGGCCAATCCCTGCATCTGCAGCGGCCATTTTGAGGTGTGGGCGGGGCCGGGGGTGGGGCGAGCTGGGGCCAATCACTGCATCTGCAGCGGCCACACACCCCTTGCACACTCACACCCCCTTGCAGTCACACACCTACTTGCACACTCACACTCTCATGTGCACACACGTGCACACACCCCCTGCACACTCACTCACCCCTTGCACACACCCCCTTGCACACTCACAACCCCTTGCACACTCACCCCCTTGCACACTCACACTCACCCCCTCGCACACCCAGGAGTTCGCAGTCTTCCTGGCGGGGCGCGGGCGGCCTTGCACACTCACCGGCCCTTGCACACTCACCCCCTCGCACACGCAGGAGTTCGCGGCCTTCCAGGCGGGGCGCGGGCGGCCTTGCACACTCACCCCCTCGCACACGCAGGGGTTCGCGGCCTTCCTGGCGGGGCGCGGGCGGCCTTGCACACTCACCGGCCCTTGCACACTCACCCCCTCGCACACGCAGGGAGTTCGCGGCCTTCCTGGCGGGGCGCGGGCGGCCTTGCACACTCACCGGCCCTTGCACACTCACCCCCTCGCACACGCAGGAGTTCGCGGCCTTCCTGGCGGGGCGCGGGCGGCCTTGCACACTCACCGGCCCTTGCACACTCACCCCCTCGCACACGCAGGAGTTCGCGGCCTTCCTGGCGGGGCGCGGGCGGCCTTGCACACTCACCGGCCCTTGCACACTCACCCCCTCGCACACGCAGGAGTTCGCGGCCTTCCTGGCGGGGCGCGGGCGGCCTTGCACAGTCACCGGCCCTTGCACACTCACCGGCCCTTGCACACTCACCCCCTCGCACACGCAGGAGTTCGCGGCCTTCCAGGCGGGGCGTGGGCGGCCTTGCACACTCACCGGCCCTTGCACACTCACCCCCTCGCACACGCAGGAGTTCGCGGCCTTCCTGGCGGGGCGCGGGCGGCCTTGCACACTCACCGGCCCTTGCACACTCACCCCCTCGCACACGCAGGAGTTCGCGGCCTTCCTGGCGGGGCGCGGGCGGCCTTGCACACTCACCGGCCCTTGCACACTCACCCCCTCGCACACGCAGGAGTTCGCGGCCTTCCTGGCGGGGCGCGGGCGGCCTTGCACACTCACCCCCTCGCACACGCAGGAGTTTGCGGCCTTCCTGGCGGGCGCGGGCGGCCTTGCACACTCACCGGCCCTTGCACACTCACCCCCTCGCACACGCAGGAGTTCGCGGCCTTCCTGGCGGGGCGCGGGCGGCCTTGCACACTCACCGGCCCTTGCACACTCACCGGCCCTTGCACACTCACCCCCTCGCACACGCAGGAGTTCGCGGCCTTCCTGGCGGGGCGCGGGCGGCCTTGCACACTCACCCCCTCGCACACGCAGGAGTTTGCGGCCTTCCTGGTGGGGCGCGGGCGGCCTTGCACACTCACCCCCTCGCACACGCAGGAGTTTGCGGCCTTCCTGGCGGGGCGCGGGCGGCCGGTGCCCCTGGGGCAGCGCCTGGAGTTCGTCAACGGTTGGTACCTGCTGCTCGTGAGCAGCGACGTCCTCACCGTGGCCGGCACCGTCGATGAAGATCGGCATCGAGGCCAAGGTGCGCGTGCAAGGACGCGTGTGCGAGCGCGGGTGTGCAAGGACGCGTGTGCGAGGATGAGTGTGCAAGCGCGTGTGTGCAAGCGCGTGAGCAGCGACGTCCTCACCGTGGCCGGCACCGTCATGAAGATCGGCATCGAGGCCAAGGTGCGCGTGCAAGGACGCGTGTGCGAGGACGGGTGTGCAAGGACGCGTGTGCGAGGATGAGTGTGCAAGCGCGTGTGTGCAAGCGCGTGGGCAGCGACGTCCTCACCGTGGCCGGCACCGTCATGAAGATCGGCATCGAGGCCAAGGTGCGCGTGCAAGGACGCGTGTGCAAGGACGCGTGTGCGAGGATGAGTGTGCAAGGACGTGTGTGCAAGCGCGTGGGCGTGCTCGTGAGCAGCGACGTCCTCACCGTGGCCGGCACCGTCATGAAGATCGGCATCGAGGCCAAGGTGCGCGTGCAAGGACGCGTGTGCAAGGACGCGTGTGCGAGGATGAGTGTGCAAGGACGTGTGTGCAAGCGCGTGGGCGTGCTCGTGAGCAGCGACGTCCTCACCGTGGCCGGCACCGTCATGAAGATCGGCATCGAGGCCAAGGTGCGCGTGCAAGGACGCGTGTGCGAGGACGCGTGTGCGCAAGGACGCGTGTGCGAGGACGCGTGTGCGAGGACGAGTGTGCAAGCGCGTGTGTGCAAGCGCGTGAGCAGCGACGTCCTCACCGTGGCCGGCACCGTCATGAAGATCGGCATCGAGGCCAAGGTGCGCGTGCAAGGACGCGTGTGCGAGCGCGAGTGTGCAAGGACGCGTGTGCGAGGATGAGTGTGCAAGCGCGTGAGCAGCGACGTCCTCACCGTGGCCGGCACCGTCATGAAGATCGGCATCGAGGCCAAGGTGCGCGTGCAAGGACGCGTGTGCGAGGACGCGTGTGCGAGCGCGGGTGTGCAAGGACGCGTGTGCGAGGATGAGTGTGCAAGCGCGTGAGCAGCGACGTCCTCACCGTGGCCGGCACCGTCATAAAGATCGGCATCGAGGCCAAGGTGCGCGTGCAAGGACGCGTGTGCGAGGACGCGTGTGCGAGCGCGGGTGTGCAAGGACGCGTGTGCGAGGATGAGTGTGCAAGCGCGTGTGTGCAAGCGCGTGAGCAGCGACGTCCTCACCGTGGCCGGCACCGTCATGAAGATCGGCATCGAGGCCAAGGTGCGCGTGCAAGGACGGGTGTGCAAGGACGCGTGTGCGAGGATGAGTGTGCAAGCGCGTGTGTGCAAGCGCGTGAGCAGCGACGTCCTCACCGTGGCCGGCACCGTCATGAAGATCGGCATCGAGGCCAAGGTGCGCGTGCAAGGACGGGTGTGCGAGGACGGGTGTGCAAGGACGCGTGTGCGAGGATGAGTGTGCAAGCGCGTGTGTGCAAGCGCGTGAGCAGCGACGTCCTCACCGTGGCCGGCACCGTCATGAAGATCGGCATCGAGGCCAAGGTGCGCGTGCAAGGACGCGTGTGCGAGGACGCGTGTGCGAGCGCGGGTGTGCAAGGATGAGTGTGCAAGAGGGAGTGCACCGTCATGAAGATCGGCATCGAGGCCAAGGTGCGCGTGCAAGGACGGGTGTGCAAGGACGCGTGTGCGAGCGCGAGTGTGCAAGGACGCGTGTGCAAGGATGAGTGTGCAAGAGGGAGTGCACCGTCATGAAGATCGGCATCGAGGCCAAGGTGCGCGTGCAAAGGGGCGTGCATGGGGGTGGGTGTGCGAGGGCGGGTGTGCAAGGATGAGTGTACAAGAGTGTGCAAGGGCGGGTGTGCAAGAGGTGAGTGTGTAAGCGTGAGTGTGCTCGTGAGTAGCGCCATGTGCAAGGGCGAGCGTGCAAGCATGAGTGTGCGAGGGCGAGCATGCAACCATGTGAGTGTGCAAGCGTGAGTGTGCGAGGGCGAGTGTGCGAGCGTGAGCGTGCAAGGATGAGCATGCAAGGGCGTGAGCGTGCGAGCGTGAGCGTGCAAGCGTGTGAGCGTGCAAGGGTGAGCGTGCAAGCGTGTGAGCGTGCAAGGGTGAGCGTGCAAGGGTGAGCGTGCAAGGGCGTGAGCATGCGAGCGTGAGCGTGCAAGCATGTGAGCGTGCAAGGGTGAGCATGCGAGCGTGAGCGTGCAAGGGTGAGCGTGCAAGGGTGAGCGTGTAAGGGTGAGCGTGTAAGGGTGAGCGTGCAAGGGCGTGAGCATGCGAGCGTGAGCGTGCAAGCGTGTGAGCGTGCAAGGGTGAGCGTGCAAGCGTGTGAGCGTGCAGGGTGAGCGTGCAAGCGTGTGAGCGTGCAAGGGTGAGCGTGCAAGGGTGAGCGTGCAAGGGCGTGAGCATGCGAGCGTGAGCGTGCAAGGGCGTGAGCGTGAGAGCGTGAGCGTGCAAGGGTGAGCGTGGAAGGGCGTGAGCGTGCAAGGGTGTGAGCGTGCCAGGGTGTGAGCGTGCGAGCGTGAGCGTGCGAGCGCGTGAGCGTGCGAGCGTGAGCGTGCAAGGGCGAGCGTGCAAGCGTGAGCGTGAGCGTGCAAGCGTGTGAGCGTGCAAGGTGTGAGCGTGCAAGCGCGTGAGCGTGCAAGGGTGTGAGCGTGCAAGCGCGTGAGCGTGCAGAGGTGAGCGTGGAAGGGCGTGAGCGTGCAAGGTGTGAGCGTGCCAGGGTGTGAGCGTGCGAGCGTGAGCGTGCAAGGGCGTGAGCGTGCAAGCGTGAGCGTGCAAGGGCGAGCGTGCAAGCGTGAGCGTGAGCGTGCAAGCGTGAGCGTGCAAGGGTGTGAGCGTGCAAGCATGTGAGCGTGCAAGGGCGTGAGCGTGCGAGCGTGAGCGTGCAAGCGTGAGTGTGCGAGCGTGCGAGCGTGCGAGGTGTGAGCCTGCAAGGGTGTGATCGTGCAAGGGTGAGCGTGAGCGTGCGAGGGCGTGAGCGTGAGAGCGTGAGCGTGCAAGGGTGAGCGTGGAAGGGCATGAGCGTGCAAGGGCGTGAGCGTGCCAGGGTGTGAGCGTGCGAGCGTGAGCGTGCAAGGGCGTGAGCGTGCAAGCGTGAGCGTGCAAGGGCGAGCGTGCAAGCGTGAGCGTGAGCGTGCAAGCGTGAGCGTGCAAGGGCGTGAGCGTGCAAGCATGTGAGCGTGCAAGGGCGTGAGCGTGCGAGCGTGCGAGCGTGAGCGTGAGTGTGCAAGCGTGAGCGTGAGCGTGCAAGCGTGAGCGTGCAAGCGTGAGCGTGCGAGCGTGCGAGCGTGCGAGGGTGTGAGCCTGCGAGGGTGTGATCGTGCAAGGGTGAGCGTGAGCGTGCAAGGGCGTGAGCGTGAGAGCGTGAGCGTGCAAGGGTGAGCGTGGAAGGGCGTGAGCGTGCAAGGGTGTGAGCGTGCCAGGGTGTGAGCGTGCGAGCGTGAGCGTGCAAGGCGTGAGCGTGCAAGCGTGAGCGTGCAAGGGCGAGCGTGCAAGCGTGAGCGTGAGCGTGCAAGCATGTGAGCGTGCAAGGGCGTGAGCGTGCGAGCGTGCAAGCGTGAGCGTGAGCGTGCAAGCGTGAGCGTGAGCGTGCAAGCGTGAGCGTGCAAGTGTGAGCGTGCGAGCGTGCGAGCGTGCGAGGGTGTGAGCCTGCAAGGGTGTGATCGTGCAAGGGTGAGCGTGAGCGTGCGAGGGCGAGCGTGCGAGGGCGAGCGTGCGAGCGAGCGTGCGAGCGTGACCCCTGACCCCCGACCCCCGACCCCCAGCACCTGGCGAGCTACGACGCGTGCAGCATCCTGCTGGGGTCGTCCACGCTGCTCGTGTGCGAGCGTGCGAGGGCGAGCGTGCGAGGGCGAGCGTGCGAGCGTGACCCCTGACCCCCGACCCCCGACCCCCAGCACCTGGCGAGCTACGACGCGTGCAGCATCCTGCTGGGGTCGTCCCACGCTGCTCGTGTGGGTCGGCGTCATCCGCTACCTCAGCTTCTTCCACAAGTACAACGTGAGTGTGCGAGAGCGACCCTGACCCCCGCGACCCCGTGACCCCCGACCCCCGCGATCCCCGACCCCCGTGATCCCCGTGATCCCCGTGACCCCCGACCCCCGTGATCCCCGCGATCCCCGACCCCCGCGACCCCCGCGACCCCCGACCCCCGCGACCCCCGACCCCCGCGACCCCCGACCCCCGTGATCCCCGACCCCCGACCCCCGTGATCCCCGCGATCCCCGACCCCCGCGGTCCCCGACCCCGCGACCCCCGTGACCCCCGACCCCCCCGTGACCCCGTGACCCCCGACCCCCGCGACCCCCCGTGACCCCCGACCCCTGTGAGCCCCGTCCTGACCCCAGAGCCCAGACCTGACCCCTGACCCCTGTGTGACCCCCTGCGACCTCACATTGACCCCCCCGACACCCCCCGTGTCCCCCCTGACCCCGCAGTGACCCCTGTGACCCCCTGCGACCCCCCGTGTGACCCCCCTGACCCCCGCGTTGACCCCTGTGACCCCTGTGAGCCCAATGTTGACCCCTGCGACCCCCCGACCCCCCCGGTGACCCCGCATTGACCCCTGACCCCCCCGTGACCCCTGTGTTGACCCCTGCGACCCAGCATTGACCCCCGTGACCCCCTTGACCCCCCGTGACCCCTAAGTGACCCTGCATTGACTCCTGTGACCCCGCAGTGACCCCTGTGATCCCGACCCCCGTGTTGACCCCCTGACCCCCGTGTTGACCCCTGTGACCCCCGTGTTGACCCCTGTGACCCCCTGATCCTCGCATTGACCCCCCTGACTCCCCCCGACCCCCGTGTTGACCCCCGTGACCCCCGAACCCCCGTGACCCCGCATTGACCCCCTGTGACCCCCCTGGCCCCCCGTGTTGACCCCTGTGACCCCCCTGACCCCGCGCTGACCCCCGCGCGGACCCCCTGACCCCCCGTGTTGACCCCTGTGACCCCCTGATCCCCGCATTGACCCCCCTGACTCCCCCCTGACCCCCCTGTGACCCCTGACCCCGCGCTGACCCCCGCGTGACCCCGCGCAGATCCTGATCGCGACCCTGCGGGTGGCGCTGCCCAGCGTGATGCGATTCTGCTGCTGCGTCGCCGTCATCTACCTGGGCTACTGCTTCTGCGGCTGGATCGTGCTGGGGCCCTACCACGTCAAGGTCGGGGGTCGCGGGGTCAGGGGGCGGAGGTCGGGGCCTGCGGGGGGTCAGGGCGGGGCCTCAGGGGGGCCAGAGCCCGGGGACGGGGCCGCGGGGGGTCGGGGAGGGTCAGGGCGGGGGTCAGGGGGGTCGGGGAGGGTCAGGACGGGGGTCAGGGGGGTCAGGGAGGGTCAGGACGGGGGTCACGGGGGTCGGGGAGGGTCAGGACGGGGGTCAGGGGGGTCAGGGAGGGTCAGGACGGGGGTCAGGGGGGTCAAGGGGGTCAGGGAGGGTCAGGATGAGGCCTGCGGGGGGTCACAGGGGTCAGGGAGGGTCAGGACGGGGCCTGCGGGGGTCAGGGAGGGTCAGGGAGGGTCAGGACGGGGCCTGCGGGGGGTCACGGGGTCAGGGAGGGTCAGGACGGGGCCTGCGCGGGGTCACGGGGGTCGGGGAGGGGTCAGGACGGGGCCTGCGGGGGGTCAGGGGAGGGTCAGGACGGGGCCTGTGGGGGGTCACGGGGGTCAGGGAGGGTCAGGACGGGGCCTGCGGGGGGTCACGGGGGTCAGGGGGGTCAGGACGGGGCCTGCGGGGGGTCACGGGGGTCAGGGAGGGTCAGGACGGGGCCTGCGGGGGTCAGGGAGGGTCAGGGAGGGTCAGGACGGGGCCTGCGGGGGGTCACGGGGGTCAGGGAGGGTCAGGACGGGGCCTGCGGGGGTCAGGGAGGGTCAGGGAGGGTCAGGACGGGGCCTGCGGGGGGTCAGGAAGGGTCAGGACGGGGCCAGCGGGGGGTCAGGGGGGTCAGTAGGGTCAGGACGGGGCCTGTGGGGGGTTGGGGAGGGTCAGTGGGGGTCAGGACGGGGCCTGCGGGGGGACGGGGGGGTCAGGGGGGTCAGGACGGGGCCTGTGGGGGTCAGGGAGGGTCAGGGGGGTCAGGACGGGGCCTGCGGGGGGTCACGGGGGTCAGGGAGGGTCAGGACGGGGCCTGCGGGGGTCAGGGAGGGTCAGGGAGGGTCAGGACGGGGCCTGCGGGGGGTCACGGGGGTCAGGGAGGGGTCAGGACGGGGCCTGCGGGGGGTCAGGGAGGGTCAGGGAGGGTCAGGACGGGGCCTGCGGGGGGTCAGGAAGGGTCAGGACGGGGCCTGCGGGGGATCACGGGGGTCGGGGAGGGTCAGGACGGGGCCTGCGGGGGGTCAGGGGGGTCAGTAGGGTCAGGACGGGGCCTGTGGGGGGTTGGGGAGGGTCAGTGGGGGTCAGGACGGGGCCTGCGGGGGGGACGGGGGGGTCAGGGGGGTCAGGACGGGGCCTGTGGGGGTCAGGGAGGGTCAGGAGGGTCAGGACGGGGCCTGTGGGGGTCAGGGAGGGTCAGGAGGGTCAGGACGGGGCCTGCGGGGGTCAGGGAGGGTCAGGAGGGTCAGGACGGGGCCTGCGGGGGTCAGGGAGGGTCAGGGAGGGTCAGGACGGGGCCTGCGGGGGGTCACGGGGTCAGGGAGGGTTAGGACGGGGCCAGCGGGGGGTCACGGGGTCAGGGGAGCGTAGGTTGGGGGTCGCGGGGTCAGGACGGGGCCTCAGGGGAGCCAGAGCCCGGGGACGGGGCTTGCGGGGGTTCAGGGGGTCGGGGAGGGTCAGGGAGGGTCAGGACGGGGGTCAGGGGGGTCAGGATGGGACCTGCGGGGGGTCAGGAGGGGTCACAGGGGTCAGGGAGGGTCAGGACGGGGCCTGCGGGGGGTCAGGAGGGGTCACAGGGGTCAGGGGTCGGGGGACGGGGCCTCTGCAGTGACCCGGGCGCCCCGTGACCCCTGACCTCTGCGGGCCGTGAGCCGGGCGGCTCCGGTGACGCCCGCGGCCCCCGCCGTGACCCCGCCGCGGCCCCGCGACCCCGCAGTTCCGCTCGCTGTCCACCGTCTCCGAGTGCCTGTTCTCGCTCATCAACGGCGACGACATGTTTGTGACGTTCGCGGCGATGCAGGCGCAGCAGGCGCGCAGCGGCCTCGTGTGGCTCTTCTCGCAGCTCTACCTGTACTCGTTCATCAGCCTCTTCATCTACATGGTGCTCAGCCTCTTCATCGCGCTCATCACGGGCGCCTACGACACCATCAAGGTGCTCCCGGCGCTCCCCGGGGTGCTCCCGGTCCTCCCCGCGCTCCCCGGGGTGCTCCCCGTGCTCCCGGGGTGCTCCCAGTCCTCCCCAGGGTGCTCCCCACTACTCCCCGGGGTGCTCCCAGTCCTCCCCAGGGTGCTCCCGGTGCTCCCCGCGCTCCCAGGGTGCTCCCAGTCCTCCCCGGGGTGCTCCCGGTCCTCCCCGGGGTGCTCCCAGTCCTCCCTGGGGTGCTCCCGGTGCTCCCCGCGCTCCCAGGGTGCTCCCAGTCCTCCCCGGGGTGCTCCTAGTCCTCCCCGGGGTGCTCCCGGTCCTCCCCGCGCTCCCTGGGGTGCTCCCGGTCCTCCCCGCGCTCCCCGGGGTGCTCCTAGTCCTCCCCGGGGTGCTCCCGGTCCTCCCCGCGCTCCCCAGGGTGCTCTCAGTCCTCCCTGTGCTCCCCGGGGTGCTCCCAGTCATCCCTGGGTGCTCCCAGTCCTCCCTGGGGTGCTCCTCTCCGTCCTCCACACTCCCCGTGCTCCTCCTCCCCGTCCCCGTGCTCCCCCTCCGCCCCCGCGGTGCTCAGCCTCTTCACCGCGCTCATCACGGGCGCCTACGACGCCATCAAGGTGCACCCCGCGCTCCCCGGGGTGCTCCCCCGCACTCTCCGTGCTCCTCGCCGCTCCTCCCTGTCCCCGTGCTCCCCAGGGGTGCTCCTCCGTCTCCCCATCCTCCTCCCTGTCCTCCTCCCCGTTGTCATCCCCATCATCCCTGTCCCTCTCCTCGCTGTGCTCCTCGCCCTCCCCTTCATTGTCCTCCTCCTCCTCCTCCCTGTCTTCATCTCCATCCTCCGCTCCCCGTCCTCCCCCATCACCGTCCTCCCTGTCCACCCTCTCACCGTCCTCCCTCCTCTCCCTCACCTCCGGCTCACCGTGCTCCCCCCTCTCCTGCTCCCCGTCCTCCCCCTCCTCCCCCCGCTCCCCGTGCTCCCCCTGCTCCCCGTCCTCCTGCTCCCCCTCCTCCCCCCGCTGCCCCTGCTCCCCGTGCTCCCCGTGCTCCCCGTCCTCCGGCTCCCCGTGCTCCCCGCTCACCGTGCTCCCGTCCCCCAGCACCCGGGCGGGGCGGCGCCCAGCGCGCTCCAGGCCTTCATCGCTCAGAGTCCACACGGCGCCGCCCCGCGCTGCCCGCCCCGCGAGGCCCCGCCCCCGGCCGCCTGCTGGGCTGCTGCGCCAGGTGGGAGCACGGGGAGCGGGGGGAGGAGGGGGAGGAGGGGGAGGAGGAAGGGGAGGAGGAGGAGAAGGAGGAGGAGAAGGAGGAGGAGGAGAAGGAGGAGGAGGAGGAGGGGGAGGAGGAGAGGGAGGAGGAGGAGGAGGAGAAGGAGAAGGAGGAGGAGGGGGAGGAGGAGAGGGAGGAGGAGGAGGAGGAGAGGGAGAAGAAGGAGGAGGAGGAGGAGAGGGAGGAGGAGGGGGAGGGGGAGGAGGAGGAGGAGGAGGAGGAGGAGAAGGAGGAGGAGGAGAAGGAGGAGGAGGAGGAGGAGGAGGAGGAGGAGGAGGAGGAGGAGAAGGAGGAGGAGAAAGAGGAGGAGGAGGAGAAGGAGGAGGAGGAGGAGGAGGAGGAGGAGAAGGAGAAGGAGGAGGAGGGGGAGGAGGAGAGGAGGAGGAGGAGGAGGAGAAGGAGGAGAAGGAGAAGGAGGAGAAGGAGGAGGAGGAGGAGGAGAAGGAGGAGGAGGAGGAGGAGGAGGAGGAGGAGAAGGAGGAGGAGGAGGAGGAGGAGGAGGAGAAGGAGGAGGAGGAGGAGAAGGAGGAGGAGGAGGAGGAGGAGAAGGAGGAGGAGGAGGAGGAGGAGGAGGAGGAGGAGGAGGAGGAGAAGGAGGAGGAGGAGGAGGAGGAGAAGGAGGAGAAGGAGGAGGAGGAGGAGGAGGAGGAGGAGGAGGAGGAGAAGGAGGAGGAGAAGGAGGAGGAGGAGGAGGAGGAGGAAGAGGAGAAGGAGGGGGAGGAGGAGGAGGAGGAGGAGGAGGAGAAGGAGGAGGAGGAGAAGGAGGAGGAGATGGAGGAGGAGGAGGAGGAGGAGGAGGAGGAGGAGGAGGAGAAGGAGGAGGAGGAGAAGGAGGAGGAGGAGAAGGAGGAGGAGGAGGAGGAGGAGGAGGAGGAGGAGGAGGAGGAGAAGGAGGGGGAGGAGGAGGAGGAGGAGGAGGAGGAGGAGGAGAAGGAGGAGGAGAAGGAGGAGGAGGAGAAGGAGGAGGAGGAGGAGGAGGAGGAGGAGGAGGAGAAGGAGGAGGAGGAGGAGGAGAAGGGAGCACGAAGGGGAGGAGGGGGAGCACGGGGAGAAGGGGAGGAGGGGGAGGGGGAGGAGGAGGGGAGGAGGAGGAGGGGGAGGAGGAGGGGGAGGAGGAGGAGGAGGAGGAGGAGGAGGAGGAGAAGGAGGAGAAGGAGGAGGAGGAGGAGGAAGAGGAGGAGGAGGGGGAGGAGGAGGAGAAGGAGGAGGAGGAGGAGAAGGAGGAGAAGGAGGAGGAGAAGGGGAGCATGAAGGGGAGGAGGGGGAGCACGAAGGGGAGGAGGGGGAGCACGGGGAGGACACGGGGAGCCAAGGCCCTGGTCTGGCCACTAACCACCTTTTCCTCCCGCCCAGGCAGGCAGAGCCTGGAGGAGGAGGAGGAGGAGGAGGAGGAGCCGCAGCGGCTGCTGGTGAACTGAGCCCCGCCCCCCCGGGTCCCGTGTATTTATTTCCGCCCTTCGCCCCCCCCTCCGGACGCTCAATAAACCCGCGAGCGAGCGAGGGAGGAGCCGGCTCCGTGCTCTGCGCCTTTAACGGGGGGGGAGGGTGTGGAGTCCTCCCTGAAGGCGTGGAGTCCTCCCTGAGGGGCGGGGTGGTCCTCCCTGAGGTGTGTGGTCCTCCTTGAGGGCCGAGGGTCCTCCCTGAAGGGCAGGGGAGTCCTCCCTGAGGGACTTGACCCTCCCTGGGAGCGAGGAGTCCTCCCTGAAAGGGGGAGAGTCCTCCCTGAGGTGTGCGGTCCTCCCGGAGGGAAAGGGGCTCCTCCATGAGGGGGCTGGATCCTCCCCCGGGGCGCGGAGTCCTCCCTAAGGGGCAGGAGAGTCCTCCCTGAGATGGGGGAGTCCTCCCTGAGGGGTGGAGTCCTCCCTGAGATGGGTCACGGGAGCCGCCGCGTCCCCTCTTCTCCCTTCTTCGTCCTCCCTCTCTCCCTCCTCCCCATCCCCGTCCTCCCTCCTCCCCGTCCTCCCTGCCCCTCCCCGTCCTCCCGGCGGTGCTCCCTCCCGCTCCTCCCGCCGCCTGGAATCACAGGGAAAATAATAGGAACCAAGAAACGTCTCCGGACTACAGCTCCCAGCGGCCCCCGCGGCGGGGCGCGGGACTACAGCTCCCAGCAGCCCCCGCGACCCGGGCGGGCGGAGCCGCCGTTCCCGGCATGCCCTGAGGGAGACGCGACCCCCCCCCCAGCACACGCATATACACACGCGGCTCCCAGCGGCTTTGCATCCTGTGGCCCCGAGAGCGGGGGGAACTACGCTTCCCGGCATGCCCCGCGAGACGCCGGGACTCGCGGGAAATGGGGGAAATGTGCGCGCGGAACTACGACTCCCAGAATCCCCTGCGAAGCCGCTGAGCGAAAGCATGGCGGCGAATTGGTCGGTAAATGTCCGCGCGAAACTACGAATCCCAGCGTCCTTCGCGGCGTCGCCAGCCGGAAGCAGGGATCCCGAGTGGGTTAATAAATGTCCGCGCTGAACTACGACTCCCAACAGTCCTAGCGGCGCCTCTAACCGGAAGTGCGGCTCCCGCTTGCCACGAGCGCCTGCGCGCTCGAGGAACTACGTCTCCCAGCTGCCCCGCGGCACATTACCCGGAAGTACAGCTCCCGATCGTCTCCCGCACATGCGCGCTCGCAGAACTACGTCTCCCAGCGTCCACCGCGGCCCCGCCACCCGGAAGCGCGCATCCCCGTCCGCCCCGGGAGGCCGAGAGGCGCCTGCGATCGTCCCCGCCGGCTGCGCGATGGCGTCCGCGGGCGACGAGGCCCCGGATGCGGCCCCCGCGACCCCGCCCTGCCCCGCGCAGCCGGTGCCCTTCGTCCCGCAGCTGCTGGGCG
>NW_026843582.1:1072500-1082500 GCF_030254825.1 Meriones unguiculatus | reverse complement strand
CCCCGTTGTCCCTGTCCTCCCCCCGCTCCCCGGGCTCCCCTCCACCCATGTCCTCCCCCTCCTTTATGTCCTCCCTTTCCTCCCTGTCCTCCCCGTGCTCCCCTCCCCGTCCTCCCCATCCTCCCCTTCCCCTTCCTCCCCGTGCTCCCCATCCTCCCCCTGCTCCCCGTCCTCCCCCATCCCCACCATCCTTCCTCTCCCTGCTCCCACATCCTCCCCGCCGTCCTCCTCCCTGCTCCCCGTCCTCCCTTCCTCTCCCTGCTCCCACGTCCTCCCCACCGTCCTCCTCCCTGCTCCCCGTCCTCCCTTCCTCTCCCTGCTCCCACGTCCTCCCCGCCGTCCTCCTCCTCCCTGCTCCCCGTCCTCCCTTCCTCTCCCTGCTCCCACGTCCTCCCCGCCGTCCTCCTCCTCCCTGCTCCCCGTCCTCCCTTCCTCTCCCTGCTCCCACGTCCTCCCCGCCGTCCTCCTCCTCCTTGCTCCCCGTCCTCCCCATTGTCCCCGTCCTCCCCCCTCCCACGTCCTCCCCCTCCTTCATGTCCTCCTTTTCCTCCCTGTCCTCCCTGTGCTCCCCGCCGTCGTCCCCCATCCCCACCATCCTTCCTCCTCCTGCTCCCCATCCTCCCGCTGTCCTCCCCCTTCTCTCCCTCCTCCCCGTCCTCCCCGCCATCCTCCTCCCTGCTCCCCGTGCTCCCCCCCGCAGGGTGCTCGGCCACTTCGAGAAGCCGCTCTTCCTGGAGCTCTGCCGGCACATGGTGTTCCAGCGCCTGAGCCAGGGGGAGCACGTGCTGCGGCCGGGAGCGCCCGACGCCAGCATCTACGTGGTCCAGGACGGGCTGCTGGAGCTCTGCCTGCCGGGGCCCGTGAGCGGGGGCGGGGAGCACGGGGAGCGGGGGAGCACGGGGGAGGAGGAGGCGGGGTCAGGGGCGGAACCAGGAATGAAGGGGAGGAGCCTGGAGCGGGGCCGGGGGAGGGCAGGGCTCGGCACAGGGAAATTGGGACGTAGAATGGGGAGGGGGCGGGGTCAGGGAGGTGGGGGCGGGGTCAGGGAGGAGCGGGCGGGGACAGGGGCGGAGCCAGGAACGAAGGGGAGGAGCCTGGGCTCGGCACAGGGAAATTGGGACGGTGCATGGGGAGGGCGGGGCTGGCTGGGGGTGGGTGTGGCAGGGAGGGAGGGGGCGGGGCTTTCTGGAGGAGGGGGTGGGGCCGGACAGGTGCAGGCGGGGTCAGGGGCGGAGCCAGGAATGAGGGGGAGGAGCCTGGAGCGGGGTCAGGAGGAGGAGGGTGCGGGGTCAGGGAGGTGGGGGCTGGGTCAGGGTCTCAGGGGCAGGGTCCAAAGCTCAGGGGCGGGGCCTAGAGCACAGGGGCGTGGTCTTTAGTTGAGGGGAGGAGTCTGGAGATCGGGGGCGTGGTCTGGAGCACTAAGGCGTGGTCTGTGGCTCAGAGGTGGAGTCTAGAGCTCAGGGGCGGGGTCTGGGGCTCAGGGGCGGAGTCTGGCGCACAGGGGCGGGGTCAGGACCTCAGGGGTGGGGCCTGGAGTACAGGGGTGGGATCTGTGGCTCTGGGGAGGATTCTGGGACTCATGGGCGGGGTCTGGGGCTCAGGGGAGGATTCTGGGACTCAGGGGCGGGGTCTATAGCTCAGGGGCGGGGTCTGGAGTACAGGGGCGGGGTCTGTGGCTCGGGAGGATTCTGGGACTCAGGGGCGGGGCCTGGGACTCAGGGGCGGGGCCTGGAGCTCAGGGGCGGGCTCTAGGGCACAGGGGCGGGGTCTGGAGCTCAGGGGAGGATTCTGGGACTCAGGGGCGGGGTCTGGAGCTCAGGGGCGTGGTCTGGAGCTCAGGGGCGGGGTCTGGATCTCAGGGGCGGGGTCTAGGGCACCGGGGCGGAGTCAGGAGCTCAGGGGCGGGGCCTGGAGCTCAGGGGCGGGGTCTAGGGCACCGGGGCGGGGTCAGGAGCTCAGGGGCGGGGTCAGGAGCTCCGGGGCGGGGTCCGTAGCGCGGGGGCGTGGCCCGGAGCCCAGTGGGCGTGTCCTGACGCCCGCCCCCGCGCCGCCAGGACGGGAAGGAGTGCGTGGTGAAGGAGGTGATGCCGGGAGACAGCGTCAACAGCCTCCTCAGCATCCTGGACGTCATCACGGTGGGTGACGGCGCCGCGGGGGCGGGGCCGGGCCGGGGGCGGGGCTGGGAGGCCGGGGGCGGGGCTGGGAGCCTGTGGGCGGGGCTGGGAGGCCGGGGGCGTGGCTGGGAGCTTGTGGGCGGGGCTGGGAGGCTGTGGGAGGGGCTGAAGGCCTGGGGGCGTGGCTGGGAGCCTGTGGGCGGGGCTGGGAGGCCGGGGGCGGAGTTAGAGAGCCTGTGGGTGGTGCTAAGAGCCTGGTGGGCGGAGTTAGGACCCTGGGGGCGGGGCTACGAGCCTGTGGGTGGGTCCTGGTGCCTGGGGGCGGAGTTTACAGCCTGGGGGCGTGGCCTGGAACCTGGGGGCGGGACTGAGTGTCTGTGGGCGGGGCTCAGAGGCTGGGGGCGGGGCATAGATGACGTGGGCGGGGCTGAGAGCCTAGGGGAGGGGCCTGGAACTTGTGGGAGGTGCCAAGAGGTCGGGGGCGGGGCGTAGAGGCTGTGGGCGGGTCCTGGAGGCAGTGGACGGGGATGAGAGGCTGTGGGTGGAGCCTAAGAGCCTGTGGGCGGGTCCTGGATTCTGTGGGCGGGACATGGGGCCTGTGGGCGCGTCCTTGACCATGTGGGCGGGGCTGAGAGACCGTGGGCGGGGTCTAAGAGCCTGTGGGCGGCGACTAAGGATGTGGGCGTGGCCTTGAGGCTGTGGGAGGGGCTGGAGGCCTGGGGGCGGGGCTTTGAGCCTATGGGTGGAGCATAGAGGCTGCGGGCGTGGCTTAGAAGCTGTGGGCGGAGCGTAGAAACTGCGGGCGGAGCTTAGAGGCTGTGGGCGGAGCTCATGGCCTGGGGGCGGGGCCTGAAGTGGGTGGGCGGGGCCTGGAGCCCCGGGGGCGGGTCCCGCGCTCACCCCGCCCCTCCCCCGCGCCCCACCCCCTCCCCCCAGGGCCACCAGCACCCGCAGCGCACGGTGTCGGCCCGGGCGGCCCGAGACTCCACGGTGCTGCGTCTCCCGGTCGAGGCCTTCTCGGCCGTCTTCACCAAGTACCCGGAGAGCCTGGTGCGCGTGGTGCAGGTCAGCCCCGCCGTGCTCCCCTCCCTCCTCCTCCCGTCCCTCCTCCCCTCCCTCCTCCACTCCCTCCACTCCCTCCTCCTCCCTTTCCTCCTCCTCCTCCCCTCCCTCCTCCACTCCCTCCTCCACTCCCTCCTCCTCCCTTTCCTCCTCCCCTCCTCCCCTCCCTCCTCTTTCCCTCCCTTCTCCCCTCCCTCCTCCTCCCCTCCCTCCTCCTCCCTTTCCTCCTCCCCTCCCTCCTCCCCTCCCTCCTCCTCCCGCCCCTGCTCCGTCCTTCTGTCCTCCGCCTCCCTCTGCCGTCCCTCCTCTTCCTTCCTCCCCTTCCTCCTCCCATCCTTGCTCCATCCTTCTGCCCTCCCTTCCCCTTCTCCGCTCTCCCGTCCTCCCCTCCCTCCTCACATCCCCTCCTTTACCCTGTTCTCACCTCCCCATCCCTCTTCCGGTCCTCCCTCCCTCCTCCCGTCCTCTCCTGTCCTCCTCCTCCCTCTTCATCCCGTCCCTTCTGCTCTTCCTCCTCTTCTCCCTCCTTCCCTCCGTCCTCCCTCTTCTTCCATCCCATCTCTCTCTCCTCCTCCTTCCCTCCCTCCTCCCCTCTCTCCTCCATCCTCCCGTCCCCTTCTTCATCCTGTCTTTACTCCTCCATTCCTCCTCCCATCCTCCCCTTCCTCCTCCCTCTTCATCCCGTCCCTCCTCCTCTTCCTCCCTTTCTCCCTCCTCCCCTCCATCCTTCCCTCCATCCTCCCTCTTCTTCCATCCCATCTCTCTCCCTCCTCCTCCTTCCCTCCCTCCTCCCTTCCGTCATCTCCTCCCTCCTGTCTCCTCCTTCATCCTGTCCTTATCCCTCCTCCCCATCTCCCCTCCCCCTCCCCTCCCTCCTCCCATCCCTGCTCCATCCTTCCGCCCTTCGTCTTCCTCTGCCGACCCGTCCTCCCCTTCCTCCTCCCAGCCCTCCTGCTCCTCCTCCTCCTCTCCCTCCTCCCTTTTCTCTCCTTCCTCCTCCTCCTCCTTCTCCTCCTCCTCCTCCTCCTCTCACCCGGTTTTATCTTCTCTCTTCTCCCTCCTCCCTTCCGTCCTCCTCTCCCTCCTCTGTCCCCCATCCCGTCCCGTCTTCCCTCCCTCCACCCTGCTCCTCCCTCTCCTCTCCTCCCCTCCCTCCTCCATCCCTTCTCCCACCGCTTCATCCCCTCTCCTCCCTTTTGCATCCGTCCTCCCGCTCCTCCCACCCCATTCTGATCTTCCATCTTTCCTCCCTCCACCTTGCTCCTCTCTCTTCCCCTTCCTCTTCCCCTCCGTCCTCCCCTCCTTCGTCCTCCCCTCCCTTTTCCCCGTCGTCCTCCCATCACTCCATCCTCCCATCCCCCCACTGCCGTCCTCTCCTCCGTCCTCCCCACTGTCCTCCCCTCCCCACTGTCCTCCCATTCCTCCTCCCCTCCCTCCTCTTCTCTCTTCTCTCCTCCCTCCTCCATCCATCCTCTCCTCCCTCCTCCCCTCCCTCCTCCTTGCCGTCCTCCCCTCCCTCCTCCCCTCCCTCCTCCTTGCCGTCCTCCCCTCCCTCCTCCCCTCCCTCCTCCTTGCCGTCCTCCCCTCCATCCTCCCCTCCTTCCTCCCACTCCTCCTCCCCTCCCTCCTCCCCGCCGTTCTCTCATCCCTTTGTTCTCCCCTCCCCCATTCCTCCATCCTCCCCTTTGTCCTCCCCGCTGTCCTCCCATCCCTCCTTCCTCCCACTCCGTCCTCCCCACCCTCCTCCGCCCTCCCCTCCATCCTTCCACCTCTCCTCCCCCTCTTCCTCCTCCCCGCCATCCTCTCCACCGTCCTCCTCTTCCTCCTCCCCTCTCCTTCTCCTGCCCACTGTCCTCCCCACCCTCCTCCCCTCTGTCTTCCCCTCCATCCTCCCCTTCTTCGTCCTCCCCTCCCTCCTCCCATCCCTCCAGCTCACCGTCCTCCCAACGTCCTCCTTCCTGCTCTCCGTGCTCCCCACCCTCCCGCTCACCATCCTCCCCTCCGCCCTCCTCCCCACCCTCCTCCCCACCCTCCCCCACCCTCTTACCCTGCCTTCCTTCCCTCCTGCTCACCGTCCTCCCCTCCCTCCTGCTCACCGTGCTCCCCTCCCTCCTCCCCTCCCTCCTCCCCTCCCTCCTCCCCTCCCTCCTCCCCTCCCTCCTCCCCTTCCTCCTCCCTCCCTCCCGCTCACCGTCCTCCCCTCCCTCCTCCCCTCCCTCCTCCCCTTCCTCCTCCCCTCCCTCCCGCTCACCGTCCTCCCCTCCCTCCTCCCCTCCCTCCTCCCCTCCCTCCTCCCCCCTCCCGCTCACCGTCCTCCCCTCCGCCCTCCTCCGCTCCCCCGTGCTCCCCGCAGATCATCATGGTGCGGCTGCAGAGAGTCACCTTCCTGGCGCTGCACAACTACTTGGGCCTCACCAACGAGCTCTTCAGCCACGTGAGTCCCCGCCCCCGCCCGGCCACGCCCCCTCCTCCCGGCCACGCCCCCGACCACGCCCCCTCCCTGTGGCCCCGCCCCCAGGAGATCCAGCCGCTTCTCCGCCTCCTCCCCAGCCCCTTGGGGCTCCGCCTCCTCCCAGGCCCTGGACCCGCCCCCTCCTGGACCCGCCTCCTCCTGAGACCACGCCCCCGACCACGCCCCCTCCCTGTGGCCCCGCCCCCGGGAGATCCTGCCTCTTCTCTGCCTCTTCCCAACCCTCTTGGGGCTCCTCCTCCCTGGCCCCGCCTCCTCCTTGGCCCCGCCCCGTCCAGGCCCCGCCCCTCCTGGCCCCGCCCTCCCTGACCACGCCCCCTCCTGGCCCCGCCCCCAGGAGATCCAGCCGCTTCTCCGCCTCCTCCCCAGCCCCTTGGGGCTCCGCCTCCTCCCTGGCCCTGGACCCGCCCCCTCTGACCACGCCCCCTCCTTAGTCCACGCCCCTGACCACGCCCCCTCCCTGTGGCCCCGCCCCCAGGAGATCCAGCCGCTTCTCCGCCTCCTCCCCAGCCCCTTGGGGCTCCGCCTCCTCCCTGGCCCTGGACCCGCCCCATCTGACCACGCCCCCTCCTTAGTCCACGCCCCTGACCACGCCCCCTCCGATTTGGCCCCGCCCCCAGGAGATCCAGCCTCTGCGGCTCGTCCCCAGCCTCTTGGGGCTCCTCCTCTCTGGCCCCGCCTCCTCCTTGGCCCCGCCCCCTCCCCTTTGGCCCCGCCCCCAGGAGATCCAGCCTCTGCGGCTCGTCCCCAGCCTCTTGGGGCTCCTCCTCCCTGGCTCCGCCCCTCCCGGCTCCGCCCCCTGACCCCGCCCCTCTCTGACCACGCCCCCTCCCCTTTGGCCCCGCCCCCAGGAGATCCAGCCTCTGCGGCTCTTCCCCAGCCCCGGGGGATCCCGGCCCGCACCAGCCCCGTGCGCGGCTCCAAGCGGCTCAGCGCCTCGGCCGCCGAGGACGCCCGCGACCCGGGTTCGAGGCCCGCCGAGCCCGCCGGGGCCCCGCTGCCCGGGCCCGCAGGTACGGGGCTCCCCGGGGGCCGGGCTAGCCTGGGGTGGAGGACCTGTGCCTGGGGCGGGTGAGGGGGAGGCCGGGCTAGCCTGGGGCGGGTGCTCAGGGATCCTGTGTGCTCCCTAGGGGGGTGGGCTAGCCTGGGGCGGAGGACCTGTGCCTGGGGCGGGGGAGGGGAGGCTGGGCTAGCCTGGGGCGGGTGCTCAGGGGGCGGGCTAGCCTGGGGCAGGCCCTAAGGGATCTTGTGTGCTCCCTGGGGGAGGTGGTTTAGCCTGGGGTGGAGGACCTGTGCCTGGGGCAGGTGAGGGGGAGGCTGGGCTAGCCTGGGGCAGGCCCTCAGGGATCCTGTGTGCTCCCTGGGGGGGTGGGCTAGCCTGGGGCGGAGGACCTGTGCCTGGGGCGGGGGAGGGGGAGGCTGGGCTAGCCTGGGGCGGGGGCTCAGGGGACCTGGGTGCTCCCCGGGGGCCGGGCTAGCCTGGGGCCCCGCGGGCTGACCCCCTGCCCCCCTCCCCCAGGGGACCCCACGAAGCCCGAGGCCCCCACGGCCCCCTCGGGGGCCCCTCTGCTGAGCCGCTGCGTCTCCATGCCGGTGGACATCGCAGGTGGGCGGGGCCGGGAGGGGGCGGGGCTGAGGGGAGGGCGGGGCCTGGGGTGGGCGGGGCTGAGGGGAGGGCGGGGCCGAGGGAGGGGGCGGGGCCTGCGTAGGGCCGGCTCAGGGAGAGGATGGGGGTGGAGCTGAAAGGGTGGGCGGGGCTCTAGGGGCGGGGCTGAAGGGTGGGCGGGGCCGGGAGAGGGCGGGGCCGTCGGGCTCCCCCAGGGTCGTGGCTGGTTTTCTTCTCTCCTGACCCGGACACCGGGCGAGTGGACCTCGACTCCCTTGCGGTGGGTTGGTTGGTTTGGTCTTGGTTGGTTTGGTCTTGGTTTGGTTTCGGTTGGTTTGGTCTTGGTTGGTTGGTTTGGTCTCGGTTGGTTTGGTCTTGGTTGGTTTGGTCTCGGTTGGTTTGGTCTCGGTTGGTTTGGTCTGGGTTGGTTTGGTCTCGGTTGGTTTGGTCTTGGTTGGTTTGGACTTGGTTGGTTTGGTCTCGGTTGGTTTGGTCTTGGTTGGTCTTGGTCGGTTGGTTTGGTCTTGGTTGGTTTGGTCTCGGTTGGTTGGTTTGGTCTCGGTTGGTTTGGTCTTGTTTGGTTTGGTCTTGGTTTCGTTTTGGTTGGTTTGGTCTTGGTTTGGTCTCGTTTGGTTTGGTCTTGGTTGGTTTGGTCTCGGTTGGTTGGTTTGGTCTTGGTTGGTTGGTTTGGTCTTGGTTGGTTTGGTCTCGGTTGGTTGGTTTGGTCTCGGTTGGTTGGTTTGGTCTCGGTTGGTTTGGTTTCAGTTGGTTGGTTTGGTCTCGGTTGGTTTGGTCTCGGTTGGTTTGGTCTCGGTTGGTTTGGTTTCGGTTGGTTTGGTCTCGGTTGGTTTGGTCTTGGTTGGTTGGTTTGGTCTTGGTTGGTTGGTTTGGTCTCGGTTGGTTTGGTCTCGGTTGGTTTGGTCTCGGTTGGTTTGGTCTTGGTTGGTTGGTTTGGTCTCAGTTGGTTTGGTCTTGGTTGGTTTGGTCTCTGTTGGTTGGTTTGGTCTAGGTTGGTTTGGTCTTGGTTGGTTGGTTTGGTCTTGGTTGGTTTGGTCTTGGTTGGTTTGGTCTTGGTTGGTTTGGTCTCAGTTGGTTGGTTTGGTCTTGGTTGGTTTGGTCTTGGTTGGTTGGTTTGGTCTTGGTTGGTTGGTTTGGTCTTGGTTGGTTGGTCTTGGTTGGTTTGGTCTTGGTTTGTTTGGTTTTGGTTGGTTTGGTCTTGGTTGGTCTTGGTCGGTTGGTTTGGTCTTGGTTGGTTTGGTCTTGGTTGGTTGGTTTGGTCTTGGTTGGTTTGGTCTTGGTTGGTTTGGTCTTGGTTGGTTTGGTCTTGGTCGGTTGGTTTGGTCTTGGTTGGTTTGGTCTTGGTTTGGTCTTGGTTTGGTCTCGTTTGGTTTGGTCTTGGTTTGGTCTTGGTTGGTTTGGTCTTGGTTGGTTGGTTGGTTTGGTTGGTTTGGTCTTTGTTGGTTGGTTTGGTCTTGGTTGGTCTTGGTTGGTTTGGTCTTGGTTGGTTGGTTTGGTCTTGGTTGGTTTGGTCTTGGTTGGTTTGGTCTTGGTCGGTTGGTTTGGTCTTGGTTGGTTTGGTCTTGGTCGGTTGGTTTTGGTCTTGGTTGGTTTGGTCTTGGTTGATTTGGTCTTGGTTGGTTGGTTTGGTCTTGGTTGGTTGGTTTGGTCTTGGTTGGTTTGGTCTTGGTTGGTTGGTTTGGTCTTGGTTGGTTTGGTCTCGGTTGGTTGGTTTGGTCTTGGTTGGTTGGTTTGGTCTTGGTTGGTTTGGTCTTGGTTGGTTGGTTTGGTCTTGGTTGGTTGGTTTGGTCTTGGTTGGTTGGTTTGGTCTTGGTTGGTTGGTCTTGGTTGGTTTGGTCTTGGTTGGTTTGGTCTTGGTTTGTTTGGTTTTGGTTGGTTTGGTCTTGGTTGGTCTTGGTCGGTTGGTTTGGTCTTGGTTGGTTTGGTCTTGGTTGGTCTTGGTTGGTTTGGTCTTGGTCGGTTGGTTTGGTCTTGGTTGGTTTGGTCTTGGTTGATTTGGTCTTGGTTGGTTGGTTTGGTCTTGGTTGGTTGGTTTGGTCTTGGTTGGTTTGGTCTTGGTTGGTTGGTTTGGTCTTGGTTGGTTTGGTCTCGGTTGGTTGGTTTGGTCTTGGTTGGTTGGTTTGGTCTTGGTTGGTTTGGTCTTGGTTGGTTGGTTTGGTCTTGGTTGGTTGGTTTGGTCTTGGTTGGTTTGGTCTCGGTTGGTTGGTTTGGTCTTGGTTGGTTTGGTCTTGGTTGGTTTGGTCTTGGTTGGTTTGGTCTGGGTTGGTTTGGTCTTGGTTGGTTGGTTTGGTCTTGGTTGGTTTGGTCTTGGTTGGTTTGGTCTTGGTTGGTTTGGTCTGGGTTGGTTTGGTCTTGGTTGGTTGGTTTGGTCTTGGTTGGTTTGGTCTCGGTTGGTTGGTTTGGTCTCGGTTGGTTTGGTCTTGGTTGGTTGGTTTGGTCTTGGTTGGTTTGGTCTTGGTTGGTTGGTTTGGTCTTGGTTGGTTGGTTTGGTCTTGGTTGGTTTGGTCTTGGTTGGTTTGGTCTTGGTTGGTTTGGTCTTGGTTGGTTGGTTTGGTCTTGGTTGGTTTGGTCTTGGTTGGTTGGTTTGATTGGTTGGTTTGGTGGGTTGATTGGTTGGTTTGGTTGGTTGTTTTGGTGGATCGGTCAACTAGTTTGATGGGTTGGTGTGTTGGTTAGTCTGGTTGGTTGGTTGGGTTGGTTAGTTGGGTTGGTTGGGTTGGTTAGATGGTT
>NW_026843582.1:1065000-1067500 GCF_030254825.1 Meriones unguiculatus | reverse complement strand
TTGGGACACGGTCGAAGTGGGCGTGGGCAGGGGAGGAGCCAGGGAGGTCACAAGGAAAATGGGACAAGAATGGGGGAGGGTGGAGTTGGGGCAGAGTGGGCGGAGCTGTGAGGGAGGGAGCGGGGCCATAAAAGCAGGGGATGGGGCTGTTAAGGGCAGGGGCATGGCACGGGGAAATTGGGAAATAGGGGGAGTTGGTGTGGAAGAGAGTGGGTGGGGCAGAAAGCCAGGGGAGGAGCCAGGGACGTCAGCGCAGGGCGTGGAAATTGGGACGGGAATAGGGGAATAGGCTCAGGGATGAATCTCGGGGTCCCAGTGTGGATCTCGGGGTTCAGGAGGAATCTAGGGGTTCATAGAGAATCTTGGGGTTCATTGGAGCGATTTTAGGGTTCTTGGGGCGATCTCAGGGTTTGTGTGGGAATCTCGGGGTCCCGTTGTGGATCTCGCCGTCCGGGTGGGGATCTCGAGGTCCCGGTGCGGATCTCGGGGTCCTGGTAAGGATCTCGGGGTCCCAGTACTGATCTTGGGGTTGAGGGTGGATCTTGGGGTCCCAGTACTGATCTTGGGGTTGAGGGTGGATCTCGGGGTCCCGGGGTTGATCTCGGGGTTCAGGGTGGATCTCGGTGTCCCTGTGTGGATTGCGGGGTCCCGGTGTGGATCTCGGAGTCCCGGGGCGGATCTTGGGGTTGAGGGTGGATCTCGGGTTCCCGGGGCGGATCTCGGGGTCCCGGGGCGGATCTCGGGGTCCCGGGGCGGATCTCGGGGTTCAGGGTGGATCTCAGGGTCCCGGTGTGGATCTCAGGGTCCCGGGGCGGATCTCAGGGTCCCGGGGTGGATCTCGGGGTTCAGGGTGGATCTCGGGGCTCACCGCGGGGTCCCCGCGCCCGGCAGGTGGAGGCGCTGACCCGGCAGCCCCGGGCCACCACGGTGCACGCGGTGCGGGACACGGAGCTGGCCAAGCTGCCCGAGGGGCGCTGGCCCACATCAAGCGGAGACACCCGCAGGTTTGGGGGTCCCCCGGGGGGAGGGGAGGGGTCCCCGGGCCAGGGGTGGGGGCTGGGGAGTGGCGGGTGGGGTTTGGGGGCCGGAAACCCCCCATCCTCCCCCTCCTCCCTTCCCCCCCAGGTGGTGACGCGCCTCATCCACCTGCTGAGCCAGAAGATCCTGGGGAACCTGCAGCAGCTTCAGGGGCCCTTCCCGGGTGAGCGGGGCATGCTGGGAAAGCGAGTCTTTGTTTAAGGGCGGGGAATGCTGGGAAAGCGAGTCCTCCTGGAGCTCTTCCCCCCAGGGGGCGGGGCCTTGGCCGAAAGGAGGTCCCGGGACACTCTGGGAAGTGTAGTCTGGAGCGGTTGGGATGCCCTGTTACTGCCTGGACCCGGAAGTGCCCCTCAAATGGGGTGCCTCGACCGGAAGGAGGCCCCAGGGCCCGCTGGGAGGTGTAGTTCCGGTCAGGTCTCCCCGGAAGCAGAACCCGGGGCACGCTGGGAGGTGTAGTCCTCACTGTTCGTGATGCCAAAGGAGGCGGAAGTCGTCCCCAGCAGCCGGAAGTCATTCCCGGGGGCACGCTGGGCGGTGTAGTCCCAGGCAGATCTCCCCAGAAGTGGGTCCCCGCGGCCGGAAGCGGGCCCCGGGGCAGGCTGGGAAGTGTAGTTCTCCCCGGGGGTGATGCCCCGGGAGCCGGAAGCCGCCCCCGCGACCGGAAGCGGGCCCCGGGGCAGGCTGGGAAGTGTAGTTCTCCCCGGGGGTGATGCCCCGGGAGCCGGAAGTCGCCCCCGCGGCCGGAAGCGGGCCCCGGGGCAGGCTGGGAAGTGTAGTTCTCCCCGGGGGTGATGCCCCGGGAGCCGGAAGTCGCCCCCCGAGACCGGAAGCGGGCCCCGGGGCAGGCTGGGAAGTGTAGTTCTCCCCGGGGGTGATGCCCCGGGAGCCGGAAGTCGCCCCCCGAGACCGGAAGCGGGCCCCGGGGCAGGCTGGGAGCCGTAGTCCCGGGCCGTCCTGGCCGGAAGTCGCGCCCCGCGGCCGGAAGCGGGCCCCGGGGCAGGCTGGGAGCCGTAGTCCCGGGCCGTCCTGGCCGGAAGCGGGCCCCGCGGCCCCCTGGGAGCCGTAGTCCTGACCGCCCGCCCCGCAGGCCCCGGCGTGCCGCAGCCCTCGGAGCTGACCAACCCCGCCAGCAACCTGTCGACGGTGGCGGTGCTGCCCGTGGGCGCCGAGGTGCCCATGGCCGCCTTCACGCTCGAGCTGCAGCACGCGCTGCGCGCCATCGGTGCGGGAGCACGGGAGCGGGAGCACGGGGCGCGGGGGAGGACGGGGAGCGGGGGAGGACGGTGAGCGGGAGCACGGGGAGGACGGGGAGGGGAGCACGGGGAGCGCGGGGGAGGACGGTGAGCGGGAGCACGGGGAGCGGGGGAGGACGGGGAGCGGGAGGACGGGGAGCGGGGGAGGACGGGGAGCGGGAGCACGGGGAGCGGGAGCACGGGAGCGGGAGCACGGGGCGCGGGGGAGG
>NW_026843582.1:1057500-1060000 GCF_030254825.1 Meriones unguiculatus | reverse complement strand
TGGCGGCGCTCTCTGCGGCCCCGCCCCCCGACGCGCTGACCCCGCCCCCTCCCCCCCGCAGCTGGAGCAGATGCTGGAGAGCACCGCCGTGCGCGCCCTGAAGCAGCTCGTGCTCCTGCACCGCGAGGACGGCCCGGGCCCCGCGCGCACCGTCGAGTGGCTCAACATGCGCAGCTGGTGCTCGGGACACCTGCACCTGCGCTGCCCGCGCCGCATTTTCTCCCGCCGCGGGCCCGCCAAGCTGGTGAGCGCCGCCATGACGCGCCGGCCACGCCCCCAAAATGGCGGGCACGCCGCGCCCCGCCCCAAAATGGCCGCCCCGCCACGCCCCAAAATGGCCGCACCGCCACGCCCCGCACCGCCATTGGCTGACTGCGGGTCCCCAAAATGGCGGATACAGCCGGCCACGCCCTCAAAATGGCCGCCCGGCCTTCCCCGCACCGCCATTGGCTGACTGCGGAACCTTAAAATGGCGGATACAGCCGGCCTTGCCCCAAAATGGTGCCGGACACGCCCCCGCCCCGCCATTGGCTCAACACTCCCCAAAATGGCCGCCCGGCCGCGCCAGCCCCCAAAATGGTGGATGTAGTAGGCCCCGCCCCCGCGTAGCCATTGGCTGAGGGCGGATTCCCAAAATGGCGGCCTGGCCACGCCCCACCCTACCATTGGCTGACTGCGCATCCCCAAAATGGTGGATGCAGCAGACCCCGCCCCCGCCTCGCCATTGGCTGGCTGACTGATGAGGCCCCACTCTCTCCCCGCCATTTTTGGACATATTACTAAGTGACTAGGCCCCGTCCCCGCCATTTTGCCTGACTTAGCCCCTCCTCCGCCTCGCTATTGGCTGCCTGACTCGGCCCCGCCCTGTGGCCGCCATTTTGCGTGACTCGGCCCCGCCCCCTCTCCCCGCCATTTTGCCCGCAGCAAGAGCTCTACGAGAAGGTCTTCTCCCGCCGCGCCGACCGCCACAGCGACTTCTCCCGCCTGGCGCGGGTGCTCACGGGAAACACCATCGCCCTGGTGCTGGGCGGGGGCGGGGCCAGGTGAGGGGGCGGGGCCTGCGGGGGCGGGGCCTCGGGCTGCTGGAGCCTGTGGGAGAGTCTTCAGGGATGTGGGCGGGGTTTAGAGCCTGTGGGCGGGGTTTAGAGCCTGTGGGCGGGGTCTGGAGGCTGTGGGCGGGGTTTAGAGGCTGTGGGCGGGGTCTGGAGGCTATGGGCGGGGTTTAGAGACTGTGGGAGGGGCCTGAACCGCCCTTTTTCCCCCTCGCAGTCCTCCCCTTCACTCCCCGTCCTCCCTCCCCATCCTCCCCCTCACTCCCCGTCCTCCCTCCCCATCCTCCCCCTCACTCCCTGTCCTCCCCCTCCTTGTCCTCCCCCTCACTTCCTGTTCTCCCTCACTCCACGTCCTCCCTCCCTCACCATCCTCCCTCACTCACTGTCCTCCCTCCCCGTCCTCCCTCTCACTCCCCATCCTCCCCCTTCATCCCCGTCCTCCCCCAACCGTCCTCCACCTCACTCACCGTCCTCCCTCACACCCCGTCCTCCCTGTCACTCCTCGTCCTCCTCCGTCCTCCCTCCCTGTCCTCCACCTCACTCCCCGTCCTCCCTTTCACTCCCCATCCTCCCTTACTCTCCATCCTCCCTCCCTCCCCGTCCTCCCTTTCCCCGTCCTCCCTCCCCATCCTCCCTCTCCTCATCCTCACCCTCCTCGTCCTCCCTCCCTCCCCGTCCTCCTCTCACTCCCCGTCCTCCCCCTCCCTCCTCGTCCTCCCCCTCACTTCCTGTCCTCCCTCACTCCACGTCCTCCTTCACTCACTGTCCTCCCTCACTCACCGTCCTCCCTTCCCGTCCTCCCTCCCTCCCCGTCCACCTCATTCCCCATCCTCCCCCTTAATCCCCGTCCTCCCTCACTCCCCGTCTTCCCTCACTCTCCATCCTCCCCTTCCTCATCCCCTCATTGTCCTCGTCCTCCTCCCCTCCTCTCCCTCCCCCTCCTCCCCCTCACTCCCCGTCCTCCAACTCCCGCCCTCTCACTCCCCCTCCTCCCCCGCTGAAGGCGCTGGAGGAGGCGGGGGCGGGGCCTGAGGGCTGGGGGCGGGGCCTGGGGGCCGTGGGCGGGGCCTGACCCCGCTCACTCCCCGTGCTCCCCGCCCCCGTGCTCCCCAGGGGCTGCGCGCACATCGGCGTGCTGAAGGCGCTGGAGGAGGCGGGCGTCCCCGTGGACCTGGTGGGCGGAACCTCCATCGGCTCCTTCATCGCCGCCCTCTACGCCGAGGAGCGCAGCCATGGCCGCACCCGCCAGCGCGCCCGGGAGTGGGCCAAGGTGGGGAGCACGGGGAGCACGGGGGGAAGGAGGGAAGGAAGGAAGGAAGGAGGGAAGGAAGGAAGGAGGGAAGGAAGGAGGGAAGGAGGGAGGGAAGGAAGGAGGGAAGGAAGGAGGAAGGAAGGAAGGAGGGAAGGGAGGAGGGAAGGAAGGAAGGAGGGAGGGAAGGAGGGAAGGA
>NW_026843582.1:1047500-1052500 GCF_030254825.1 Meriones unguiculatus | reverse complement strand
ACACACTCATTTACACACTCGCTCACACTCATTTACACACTCACACACTCATTTACACACTTACACACTCATTTACACACTCGCTCACACTCATTTACACACACACTCATTTACACACTTACACAGTCATTTACACACTCGCTCACACTCATTTACACACTCACACACTCATTTACACACAGTCATTTACACACTCACACACTCATTTACACACTCACACAGTCATTTACACACTCGCTCACACTCATTTACACACACTCATTTACACACTCACACACTCATTTACACGCTCACACACTCATTTACACACTCGCTCACACTCATTTGCACACTCACACACTCATTTACACACTCACAGTCATTTACACACTCACACACTCATTTACACACTCACACACTCATTTACACACTCGCTCACACTCATTTACACACTCACACACTCATTTACACACTCGCTCACACTCATTTACACACTCACACACTCATTTACACACTTACACAGTCATTTACACACTCGCTCACACTCATTTACACACTCACACACTCATTTACACACACTCATTTACACACTCACACACTCATTTACACACTCACACACTCATTTACACACTCGCTCACACTCATTTACACACACACTCATTTACACACTCACACACTCATTTACACGCTCACACACTCATTTACACACTCGCTCACACTCATTTGCACACTCACACACTCATTTACACACTCACAGTCATTTACACACTCACACACTCATTTACACACTCACACACTCATTTACACACTCGCTCACACTCATTTACACACTCACACACTCATTTACACACTTACACAGTCATTTACACACTCGCTCACACTCATTTACACACTCACACACTCATTTACACACAGTCATTTACACACTCACACACTCATTTACACACTCACACAGTCATTTACACACTCGCTCACACTCATTTACACACACTCATTTACACACTCACACACTCATTTACACACTCACACACTCATTTACACGCTCACACACTCATTTACACACTCGCTCACACTCATTTGCACACTCACACACTCATTTACACACTCACAGTCATTTACACACTCACACACTCATTTACACACTCACACAGTCATTTACACACTCGCTCACACTCATTTACACACACTCATTTACACACTCACACACTCATTTACACACTCACACACTCATTTACACACTCACACACTCATTTACACACACACTCATTTACACTCACACACTCATTTACACACTCACAGTCATTTACACACTCACACACTCATTTACACACTCACACTCATTTACACACTCACACACTCATTTACACACTCACACACTCATTTACACACTCACACTCATTTACACACTCACACACTCATTTACACACTCACAGTCATTTACACACTCACACACTCATTTACACTCACACTCATTTACACACTCACACACTCATTTACACTCACACACTCATTTACACACTCGCTCACACTCATTTGCACACTCGCTCACTTTTACACACTCGCTCACACTTTTACACACTCATTTACACACTCGCTCACACTCATTTATACACTCACACACTCTTTTACACACTCGTTCTCACAGTCATTTACACACTCGCTCTCATTCACACACTCGCTCACACACTCATTTACACGCTCGCTCACCCCGTTCACACTTGCTCGCTCACACAGACACTTGCTAACACCCTCGCTCACACTCACACGCTTGCACACTCACTCATTTACACACTCGCTCACACTCACGCGCTTGCACACTCACTCATTTACACACTCGCTCACACTCACACGCTTGCACACTCACTCATTTACACACTCGCTCACACTCACGCGCTTGCACACTCATTTACACACTCGCTCTCATTTACACTCGCTCACACACCCTCGCTCTCACACTCATTTACACTCAGTTATTTGTACCCTCGTTCGCTCACTCATTTACACTCGCTCACTCATTTACACACTCATTCACACTCATTTACACACTCACACACTCATTTACACTCGCTCACTCATTTACACACTCATTCACACTCATTTACACACTCACACACTCATTTACACACTCACACACTCATTTACACACTCACACACTCATTTACACACTCACACACTCATTTACACACTCACACACTCATTTACACACTCACACACTCATTTACACACTCACACACTCATTTACACACACACTCATTTACACACTCACACACTCATTTACACACTCACACACTCATTTACACACTCACACACTCATTTACACACTCACACACTCATTTACACACTCATTCACACTCATTCACACACACTAATTTACACACTCATTCACACTCATTTACACACTCATTCACACTCATTTACACACTCATTCACACTCATTTACACACTCATTCACACTCATTCACACTCATTCACACTCATTTACACACTCACACACTCATTTACACACTCATTCACACTCATTTACACACTCATTCACACACTCACACTCATTTACACACTCACACTCATTTACACACACACTTGCTCACACTCTACACACTCCCTCACACTCAGTCATTTGCACACTCACACACTTATTTACACACACACACTCATTTACACACTCATTCACACTCATTCACACACTCATCCACACTCATTTACACACTCATTCACACTCATTTACACACTCACACACTCATTTACACACTCATTCACACTCATTTACACACTCACACACTCATTTACACACTCATTCACACTCATTTACACACTCACACTCATTTACACACTCACACTCATTTACACACACACTTGCTCACACTCTACACACTCCCTCACACTCAGTCATTTGCACACACACACTTATTTACACGCTCGCTCACACTCATTTACACACTCGTTCTCACACTCACTTGCACTCGCTCACACTTGCACACTTGCTCACACTCACTTGCACACTCGCTCACACTCACTTGCACACTCGCTCACACTTGCACACTCGCTCCCACTCACTTGCACACTCGCTCACACTCACTTGCACACTCGCTCACACTCATTTGCACACTCGCTCACACTCACTTGCACACTCGCTCACACTCATTTGTACACTCATTTACACACTCGTCCTCACACTCATTTACTCACACTCATTTACACACTCGCTCACTCAAACTCATTTGCACACTCGCTCGCTCACACTCGCACACCCGCTCACACTCACTTGCACACCCGCCCACACTCACTTGCACACTCACTTGCACACCCGCCCACACTCACTTGCACACTCATTTGCACACCCGCCCACACTCACTTGCACTCATTTGCACACCCGCCCACACTCACTTGTACACTCGCTCACACTCACTCGCTCACACTCACACACTCGCCCACACTCACTTGCACACTCGCTCACACTCACTTGCACACCCGCCCAAACTCACTTGCACACTCACTTGCACACCCGCCCACACTCACTTGCACACTCGCTCACACTCACTCGCTCACACTCACACACTCGCTCACTCATTTGCACACTCATTTACACAGTCGTTCTCACACTCATTTACACACTCATCCTCACACTCATTTACTCACACTCATTTACACACTCGCTCACTCAAACTCTTTTGCACACTCGCTCGCTCACACTCGCACACCCGCTCACACTCACTTGCACACTCACTTGCACACCCGCCCACACTCACTTGCACACTCACTTGCACACCCGCCCACACTCACTTGCACACTCGCTCACACACTCGCACACTCACTTGCACACTCTTGCCCACCCGCCCACACTCACTTGCACACTCACTTGCACGCTCGCTCACACTCACTTGCACACTCGCTCACACTCACTTGCACACTCGCCCCCCCGCAGGACGTGGGCTACGCGTACGGCGCCGCCGTGTTCGGGGGTTGGGCGCGCGGTGACGTCATCGAGAAGATGCTCACGGACCAGCGCTCCACGGACCTGAACGAGAGCCGCCGCGCCGACGTGAGTGTGCAAGGGGGGCGTGAGTGTGCAAGGGGCGGGTGTGCAAGGGGTGGGTGTGCAAGGACCAGCGCTCCACGGACCTGAACGAGAGCCGCCGCGCCGACGTGAGTGTGCAAGGGGGCGGGTGTGCAAGGGGGCGGGTGTGCAAGGACCAGCGCTCCACGGACCTGAACGAGAGCCGCCGCGCCGACGTGAGTGTGCAAGGGGGCGTGAGTGTGCAAGGGGCGTGAGTGTGCAAGGGGGCATGAGTGTGCAAGGGCGGGTGTGCAAGGGGGCGAGTGTGCAAGGACCAGCGCTTCACGGACCTGAACGAGAGCCGCCGCGTCGACGTGTGTGCAAGGGGGGACGTGAGTGTGCAAGGGGTCGGGTGTGCAAGTGTGAGTGTGCAAGGGGGACGTGAGTGTGCGAGGGGCGGGTGTGCAAGTGTGAGTGTGCAAGGGGGCGAGTGAGTGTGCAAGGGGCGGGTGTGCAAGGGGGCTGGAGTGTGCGAGGGGGCGGGGCTTGTTGATGTGAGTGTGCAAGGGGGCGGGTGTGCAAGAAGGGGCGGGGCCCGCCGACGTGAGTGTGCAAGGGGCGACTTGAGTGTGCAAAGGGGCGGGGCACGCCCGGACACGCCATTGCACACCCGCTCGCGCCTTTGCACACCCGAACACGCCCCCGTGTGACACACCCTCACCCTTGCACTTCCACTCACAAAGCCCTTGCACACTCGCCCTTGCACACTCGCCCTTGCACACTCCCCTTGCACACTCCCCCTTGCACACTCACCCCCTCGCACACTCACCCCTCGCACACTCACCCCCTCGCACAGTCACCCCCTCGCACACTCACCCCCTCGCACACTCGCCCTTGCACACTCACCCCTCGCACACTCACCCCCTCGCACACTCACCCCCTCGCACACTCGCCCTTGCACACTCACCCCCTCGCACACTCACCCCCTCGCACACTCACCCCCTCGCACACTCCCCTCGCGCACTCA
>NW_026843582.1:1032500-1040000 GCF_030254825.1 Meriones unguiculatus | reverse complement strand
CCCTGTGACACACTTCCGTGTCCTCACAGCCGGGGACTCGCTTCCCTGTGACACACTTCCGTGTCCTCACAGCCGGGGACTCGCTTCCCTGTGACACACTTCCGTGTCCTCACAGCCGGGGACTCGCTTCCCTGTGACACACTTCCGTGTCCTCACAGCCGGGGACTCGCTTCCCTGTGACACACTTCCGTGTCCTCACAGCCGGGGACTCGCTTCCCTGTGACACACTTCCGTGTCCGCACAGCCAGGAACACGCTTCCCTGTGACACACTTCCGTGTCCTCACAGCCGGGGACTCGCTTCCCTGTGACACACTTCCGTGTCCTCCTTCCGGCCCTGGGGGGATCACGGTGCCGAGTGCGAGACAGGAGCCGCGGGCGGCAGGAGGACACGCGAGGGGGAGGAAGGACCCGATCCTCAGTCTCCCCTCCTCCCCTCCTCCTCCTCCCTCTTCCTCCCTCTCTTCCTCCCCCTCTTCCTCTCTCTTCCTCCCCCTCTTCCTCCCCCTCTTCCTCCTCCCTCTTCCTCCCTCTCTTCCTCCCTCTCTTCCTCCCTCTCTTCCTCCCTCTCTTCCTCCCTCTCTTCCTCTCTTCCTCCCTCCCTCCCTCTCTTCCTCCCTTTCTTCCTCTTTTCCTCCCTCTCTTCCTCCCTCTCTTCCTGCCTCTTCCTCCCTCTCTTCCTCCCTTTCTTCCTCCCTTTCTTCCTCTTTTCCTCCCTCTCTTTCTCCCTCTTCCTCCCTCTCTTCCCCTCTTTTCCTCCCTCTCTTCCCTTCTCTTCCTCCCTCTCTTCCTCCCCCTCTTCCTCTCTTCCTCCCCCTCTTCCTCCCTCTCTTCCTCTCCCTCTTCCTCCCCCTCTTCCTCTCTCTTCCTCCCCCTCTTCCTCCCCCCTCTTCCTCTCTTCCTCCCCCTCTTCCTCCCTCTCTTCCTCCCTCTCTTCCTCCCCCTCTTCCTCTCTCTTCCTCCCCTCTTCCTTCCCCTCTTCCTCACTCTCTTCCTCCCCCTCTTCCTCCCTCTCTTCCTCCCTCTCTTCCTCCCTCTCTTCCTCCCTCTCTTCCTCCCCCTCTCTCTTCCTCCCCCTCTTCCTCACTCTCTTCCTCCCTCTCTTCCTCCCTCTCTTCCTCCACCTCTTCCTCTCTCTTCCTCCCCCTCTTCCTCTCTCTTCCTCCCCCTCTTCCTCCCTCTCTTCCTCCCTCTCTTCCTCCCCCTCTTCCTCCCTCTCTTCCTCCCTCTCTTCCTCTCTCTTCCTCCCCCTCTTCCTCCCTCTCTTCCTCCCTCTCTTCCTCCCCTCTTCCTCCCCCTCTTCCTCCCTCTCTTCCTCCCTCTCTTCCTCCCCCTCTTCCTCCCTCTCTTCCTCCCTCTCTTCCTCTCTCTTCCTCCCTCTCTTCCTCCCCCTCTTCCTCTCTTCCTCCACCTCTTCCTCCCTCTCTTCCTCTCCCTCTTCCTCCCCCTCTTCCTCTCTTCCTCCCTCTCTTCCTCCCTCTCTTCCTCCCCCTCTTCCTCCCCCTCTTCCTCCCTCTCTTCCTCCCTCTCTTCCTCCCTCTCTTCCTCCCCCTCTTCCTCCCTCTCTTCCTCCCTCTCTTCCTCACTCTTCCTCCACCTCTTCCTCTCTCTTCCTCCCCCTCTTCCTCCCTCTTTCTCCCTCTTCCTCCCCCTTTTCCTCCCTCTCTTCCTTCCTCTCTTCCTCACTCTCTTCCTCCCTCTCTTCCTCCCTCTCTTCCTCTTCCTCCCCCTCTTCCTCCCTCTCTTCCTCTCTCTTCCTCCCCCTCTTCCTCTCTCTTCCTCTCCCTCTTCCTCTCTCTTCCTCCCCCTCTTCCTCCCTCTCTCTCGCTTCCGCCCCCTCTTCCTCCCTCTCTTCCTCCCTCTTCCTCCCTCTTCCTCCCCCTTTTCCTCCCCCTCTTCCTCACTCTCTTCCTCCCCCTCTTCCTCTCTTCCTCCCTCTCTTCCTCCCTCTCTTCCTCACTCTTCCTCCCCCTCTTCCTCCCTCTCTTCCTCACTCTTCCTCCACTTCTTCCTCCCTCTCTTCCTCTCTCTCTTCCTCACTCTTCCTCCCCCTCTTCCTCCCTCTCTTCCTCACTCTTCCTCCCACTCTTCCTCTCTCTTCCTCCATCTCTTCCTCACTCTTCCTCCCCCTCTTCCTCCCTCTCTTCCTCCCTCTCTTCCTCCCTCTCTTCCTCCCTCTCTTCCTCCCTCTCTTCCTCCCTCTCTTCCTCCCTCTTCCTCCCTCTTCCTCCCTCTTCCTCCCCCTTTTCCTCCCCCTCTTCCTCACTCTCTTCCTCCCCCTCTTCCTCTCTTCCTCCTCTCTTCCTCCCTCTCTTCCTCACTCTTCCTCCCCCTCTTCCTCCCTCTCTTCCTCACTCTTCCTCCACTTCTTCCTCCCTCTCTTCCTCTCTCTCTTCCTCACTCTTCCTCCCCCTCTTCCTCCCTCTCTTCCTCACTCTTCCTCCCTCTCTTCCTCTCTCTTCCTCCATCTCTTCCTCACTCTTCCTCCCCCTCTTCCTCCCTCTCTTCCTCCCTCTCTTCCTCCCTCTCTTCCTCCCTCTCTTCCTCCCTCTCTTCCTCCCCTCTTCCTGATCCTCATCTTCCTCCTCCTCCTCCTCCTCCCTCGGCCCCTCAAGGAGAGAAACTGAGGTGAGACCTGAGGACGTGAAGACTTTATTTCTCTGGAGGAGGACGGGGAGGACGGGGAGGAGGAGGAGGGGAAGAGGAGGAGGGGGAAGAGGAGGAGGGGAGGAGGAGGGGGAGGACGGGAGGAGGAGGAGGAAGAAGGAAGAGGGGGAGGAGGAGGGGGAGGAGGAGAAGGAGGAGGAGGAGGAGGAGGAGGAGAAGGAGGAGGAGGAGAAGGAGGAGGAGGAGGAGGAGGAGGAGGAGGAGGAGGAGGAGGAGGAGGAGGAGGAGGAGGAGAAGGAGGAGAAGGAGGAGGAGGAGGAGGAGGAGGAGAAGGAGGAGGAGGAGGAGGAGGAGGAGGAGGAGGAGAAGGAGGAGGAGGAGAAGGAGGAGGAGGAGGAGGAGGAGGAGGAGGAGGAGGAGGAGGAGGAGGAGAAGGAGGAGGAGGAGAAGGAGGAGGAGGAGAAGAAGGAGGAGGAGGAGGAGGAGGAGAAGGAGGAGAAGGAGGAGGAGGAGAAGGAGGAGGAGGAGGAGGAGGAGGAGGAGGAGGAGAAGGAGGAGGAGGAGAAGGAGGAGGAGGAGGAGGAGGAGGAGGAGGAGGAGGAGGAGGAGAAGGAGAAGGAGGAGAAAGAGGAGGAGGGGGAGGACGGGGAGGGCTGGGTGCGCGTGTGACGGGTCCCGGGACCCCGTGTCCCCCCAGGCGAGGAGTCCGACTGCCTGACAGAGTACGAGGAGGAGCTCGGCCCCGAGTGCTCCCGGGATGAGGGCGGCTCCCCGAGGGCGCCAGCCCGGGCGCCGACGCCGAGCCGGTGAGTGAGGGGGGACACGCGCGTGCGCGCAGACACACGCATGCACACGCCCGCACACGCATGCACACACCCGCACACGCATGCACACGCCCGCACACGCATGCACACGCCCGCACACGCATGCACACGCCCGCACACGCATGTACACGCATGCACACACCCGCACACGCATGCACACACCCGCACACGCATGCACACAGCCGCACACGCATGTACACGCATGCGCACACCCGCACACGCATGTACATGCATGCACACACCCGCACACGCATGCACACGCCCGCACACGCATGCACACACCCGCACACGCATGCACACACCCGCACACGCATGCACACGCCCGCACACGCATGCACACGCCCACACACGCATGCACACGCCCACACACGCATGCACACGCCCGCACCCGCATGCACACGCCCGCACACGCATGTACACGCATGCACACGCATGCACACGCCCGCACACGCATGTACACGCCCGCACACGCCCGCACACGCATGCACACGCCCGCACACGCATGCACTCGCCCGCACACGCATGTGCGCACACACGCTCTCCCCGGAAGCCGTGGGTCGGGGGGTCCAGGGCCCGGGTCGCCCCTCACACGCGCCCCCCGCCCCGGGTCATGTCACGGACACGTGAAAGCCGACCCCCACGCGTGTTCACGCCCGGGCCGGGAGGTGTGCAAGGCCGGGGAGGGCGGGGCCGAGGGCTGACACGCGTGTGCATGTGTCCTGATGCATGTGTGTGCTGACACGCATGTGCGCTGACACACGTGCGCTGACACACGTGCGCTGATACACGCGTGCGCTGACACACACATGCGCTGACTCCTGTGTGCGCTGACACACGTGAATGTGTGATAACCGGTGCATGTGTGCTGATGCGCATGTCCATGCATGTGCTGACACGTGTGTGCACCGACCTGCTCACATGCGTACTGACGTGTGTGTGCTGACCTCACGTGTGCGCTGACACGCGTGTACACATATGTGATGACACATGTTCACTGTACGCTGACACGCGTGTGCACGTGTGTGATGACACGTGTTCGCGTTTGCACGTGTGTGAAGACGCGTGTTCGCGTGTGCACGTGTGTGATGACATGTTCGCGTGTGCACGTGTGTGATGACGCGTGTTCGCGTGTGCACGTGTGTGATGACGCGTGTTCGCGTGTGCACGTGTGTGATGACATGTTACACGCGTGTGCGCTGACACGCGCCCGTCCCACCCCCCAGGAGGACGACGCGGCGAGGACACTCCGGCAGCGGC
Organism: Meriones unguiculatus; assembly: GCF_030254825.1. Taxonomy (NCBI): domain Eukaryota; kingdom Metazoa; phylum Chordata; class Mammalia; order Rodentia; family Muridae; genus Meriones; species Meriones unguiculatus. Next base: position 1,035,314 of record NW_026843582.1, on the reverse strand, counting down.
GCTTCCCGCCCCAGGACGCCGGGGGACCCTGAGCGCACACGCGTGACCCACGCGTGACCCCTGCACCGACGACCTCTGACCTCCCCCTCCCCCCCACCGAAACGCACAACCTCGCACGCGACCCCGGCGCTCGCTCGCCCGCTCGCTCGCTCCGGGAGGCGGAGGCCGGGGAGTGGCCGCGAGTGCGAGCCCGCGGGGACCCGGGACCAGGAAACCAATAAAACGGGAAAAGATCCCGGAGCGTGTTCTGCCGCGTTCGTGCGTGTGCGTGTGCGTGTGCGTGTGTGTGTGTGTGTGTGTGTGTGTGTGTGTGTGTCTGTGTGTGTGTCTGTGTGTGTGTGTCTCTGTGTGTGTGTGTCTGTGTGTGTGTCTCTGTGTGTGTGTGTGTGTCTGTGTGTGTGTGTGTGTGTCTGTGTGTGTCTGTGTCTGTGTGTGTCTGTGTCTGTGTGTGTCTGTGTGTGTGTGTGTCTGTGTGTGTGTCTGTGTGTCTGTGTGTGTCTGTGTGTGTGTCTGTGTGTGTGTGTCTGTGTGTGTGTGTGTGTGTGTCTGTGTGTGTCTGTGTGTGTGTCTGTGTGTGTGTGTCTGTGTGTGTGTGTGTGTGTGTGTGTGTGTGTGTGTCTGTGTGTGTGTCTGTGTGTGTGTGTCTCTGTGTGTGTGTGTCTGTGTGTGTGTCTGTGTGTGTGTGTCTGTGTGTGTGTGTGTCTCTGTGTGTGTGTGTCTGTGTGTGTGTGTGTCTGTGTGTGTGTGTGTCTGTGTGTGTGTGTCTCTGTGTGTGTGTGTCTGTGTGTGTGTGTGTCTGTGTGTGTGTGTCTCTGTGTGTGTGTGTCTGTGTGTGTGTGTCTGTGCGTGTGTGTGTGTGTGTGTGTGTGTGTGTGTCTGTGTGTGTGTGTGTGTGTCTGTGTGTGTGTGTCTGTGTGTGTGTCTGTGTGTGTGTCTGTGTGTGTCTGTGTGTCTGTGTCTGTGTGTGTGTGTGTGTCTGTGTGTGTGTGTGTGTGTCTGTGTGTGTGTGTCTGTGTGTGTGTCTGTGTGTGTCTGTGTGTCTGTGTCTGTGTGTGTGTGTGTGTCTGTGTCTGTGTGTGTGTGTCTGTGTGTGTGTGTGTGTCTGTGTGTGTCTGTGTGTGTGTGTGTGTGTGTCTGTGTGTGTCTGTGTGTGTGTGTGTCTGTGTGTGTGTGTGTCTGTGTGTGTGTGTGTGTGTGTCTGTGTGTCTGTGTATCTGTGTGTGTCTGTGTGTGTGTGTCTGTGTGTGTCTGTCTGTGTGTGTGTCTGTGTGTGTGTGTGTGTCTGTGTGTGTGTGTGTCTGTGTCTGTGTGTGTGTGTGTGTGTCTGTGTGTGTGTGTGTCTGTGTGTGTGTCTGTGTGTGTGTGTGTCTGTGTGTGTGTCTGTGTGTGTGTGTCCGTGTGTCCATGCGCCCTTACACGCCAGCGAGGGCACCGGAACTCTACACACAGGGTCCCGGGCGGGGACAGGCTTCCCTGTGACACGCTTCCGTGTCCTCACAGCCAGGAACACGCTTCCGTGTGACACACTTCCGTGTCCTCACAGCCGGGGACTCGCTTCCCTGTGACACACTTCCGTGTCCTCACAGCCGGGGACTCGCTTCCCTGTGACACACTTCCGTGTCCTCACAGCCGGGGACTCGCTTCCCTGTGACACACTTCCGTGTCCTCACAGCCGGGGACTCGCTTCCCTGTGACACACTTCCGTGTCCTCACAGCCGGGGACTCGCTTCCCTGTGACACACTTCCGTGTCCTCACAGCCGGGGACTCGCTTCCCTGTGACACACTTCCGTGTCCTCACAGCCGGGGACTCGCTTCCCTGTGACACACTTCCGTGTCCTCACAGCCGGGGACTCGCTTCCCTGTGACACACTTCCGTGTCCTCACAGCCGGGGACTCGCTTCCCTGTGACACACTTCCGTGTCCTCACAGCCGGGGACACGCTTCCCTGTGACACACTTCCGTGTCCTCCTTCCGGCCCTGGGGGGAACCTGCGCTCGGCGCGGGATCACGGTGCTGAGTGCGAGACAGGAGCCGCGGGCGGCAGGGAGGACACGCGAGGGGGAGGGAGGACCCGATCCTCAGTCTCCCCTCCTCCCCCTCCTCCTCCTCCCTCTCTTCCTCCCTCTCTTCCTCCCTCTCTTCCTCCCCCTCTTCCTCCCTCTTCCTCTCTCTTCCTCCCCCTCTTCCTCTCTCTTCCTCCCCCTCTTCCTCCCTTTCTTCCTCTTTTCCTCCCTCTCTTCCTCCCTCTCTTCCCCTCTCTTCCTCCCTCTTCCTCCCTCTCTTCCTGCCTCTTCCTCCCTCTCTTCCTCTCTCTTCCTCCCTCTCTTCCTCTTTCTCCCTCTCTTCCTCCCTCTTCCTCCCTCTCTTCCTCTCTTCCTCTCTTCCTCCCTCTTCTCCCTCATCCTCCTTCCTCCTCCTTCCTCTTTTCTCATCCTTTCTTCTCCTTCCTCCTTTCCTTCCTCCCTCTTCCTCTCTTCCTCCTCTTTCCGCCACCTTCCACCTCCTTCTTCCTCTTCATCCTTCTCCCTCCTCCTTCCTCATCTGTATCTTCCTCCTCCTCCATCTCCTTCCTCCTCCTCCATCTCCTTCCTCCTCCTCCATCTCCTTCCTCCTCCTACATCTCCTTCTTCCTCCTCCATCTCCTTCCTCCTCCTCCTCCTCCATCTCCTTCCTCCTCCTCCTTCTCCTCCTCCTTCTCCTCCTTCTCCTCCTCCTCCTCCTCCTCCTTCTCCTCCTCCTCCTCCTCCTTGTTCCTCGTTCATCTTTTTCCTCCTTCCTCCTCCCTCTTCATCCTCCTCTCTTCCAACCTCTTC
>NW_026843582.1:1020000-1022500 GCF_030254825.1 Meriones unguiculatus | reverse complement strand
CGGGGACGCGGGGACGGGGACACGCGTGTCGGGGGACGCGGGGACGGGGACACGCGTGTCGGGGGGACGCGGGGACGGGGACACAGGGACACGGGGACGCGGGGACGGGGACACGCGTGTCGGGGGACGCGGGGACGGGGACACGCGTGTCGGGGGACGCGGGGACGGGGGGACGCGGGGACGGGGACACGCGTGTCGGGGGACACAGGGACACGCGTGTCGGGGGACGCGGGGACGGGGACACGCGTGTCGGGGGGACGCGGGGACAGGGGGACGCGGGGACGGGGACACGCGTGTCGGGGGACGCGGGGACGGGGACACGCGTGTCGGGCCACGCACGGCGGCGTTGGTGACCGAGGCCCCGAGCTGCTCCAGGTTGCGGATGAGGCCGCTGTGGCTCTGCACGTTGGCGTGTTGGATCAGCTTCGCCAGGTTCTCCTCGCTCACGCCTGCGCGACACGGGCGCGGTGACACGGGGGCGCGGCGGGCGCGGCGGGGGACGCGGGGGCGCGGGGACACGGCGGGGGACACGGGGACGCGGGAGGAGACACGGGGACACGGGGACACGGGGACACGGGAGGAGACACGGGGACACGGGGACACGGGAGGAGACACGGGGACACGGGGACACGGGAGGAGACACGGGGACACAGGGACACTGGGGACGGGGACAGAGGGACACGGGGACAGAGGGACACGGGGACAGGGGGACACGGGGACAGAGGGACACGGGGACAGGGGGACACGGGGACAGGGGGACACGGGGACATGGCGGGGGACACAGGGACACGGGGACACGGCGGGGGACAGGGGGACACGGGGACGCGGCAGGGGACACGGCGGGGGACACGGGGACACGGGAGGAGACACGGACACACGGACTGGGGGACAGGGGGACACGGGGACACGGCGGGGGACACGGGAGGAGACACGGACACACGGACTGGGGTACACGGGGACACGGCGGGGGACACGGGGACACGGACTGGGGGACACAGGGACACGGGGACACGGCGGGGGACACGGGGACACGGACTGGGGGACGCGGTGACACGGGGACACGGCGGGGGACACGGGAGGAGACACAGAGACACGGACTGGGGGACGCGGTGACACGGGGACACGGGAGGAGACACGGGGACACGGACTGGGGGACACAGGGACACGGGGACACGGGGACACGGGAGGAGACACGGGGACACGGACTGGGGGACACAGGGACACGGGGACACGGCGGGGGACACGGGAGGAGACACGGAGACACGGACTGGGGGACACGGGGACACGGCGGGGGACGGGGACACGGACTGGGGGACACGGGGACACGGCGGGGGACACGGGGACACGGGAGGAGACACGGGGACACGGACTGGGGGACACAGGGACACGGGGACACGGGGACACGGCGGGGGACACGGCGGGGGACACGGGGACACGGGAGGAGACACGGGGACACGGACTGGGGGACACAGGGACACGGGGACACGGGGACACGGGAGGAGACACGGAGACACGGACTGGGGGACACAGGGACACGGGGACACGGGGACGCGGCGGGGGACACGGCGGGGGACACGGGAGGAGACACGGGGACACGGACTGGGGGACACGGCGGGGGACACGGGAGGAGACACGGGGACACGGACTGGGGGACACAGGGACACGGGGACACGGCGGGGGACACGGGAGGAGACACAGAGACACGGACTGGGGGACGCGGTGACACGGGGACACGACGGGACATGGGGACACGGCGGGGGACATGGGGACACGAAGGGGGACACGGACTGGGGGACACGGGGACACGGCGGGGGAAACGGGACACGTGGAAACATGGGGACACGGGGACACTGGGACACGGATGGGGACACGGGGCCACAGAGGACACGGGACACGGGGTACATGGGGACACGGCGGGAGACACAGGGGACACGGGGGACATGGGGACACGGGAGGAGACACGGAAACACGGACACGGGGGACACGGGGAAACATGGGGGGACACAAGGACACGGGGGACACGGAGGAGACACGGGGGGACAAGGGGGACACGAGGACACGGAGACACGGGACACAGTGGGGGACACTGGGACACGGATGGGGACACGGGGACACGGGGGTGACATGGGGACACAGGGGGACACGGGGACACGGGGGGACACGGGAGGAGACACAAGGACACGGTGGGGGACACGGGGACACGGGAGGACACGGAGACACGGGGGGACACGGGGTAACACGGGGGGACAGGGTGGGGGACACGGACAGGGACACGGCGGGACACGGGGGCACACGGTGGGGGACACGGGGACACGGGAGTGACATGGGGTGACAGGGGGACACGAGGGGGACACGGGAGGAGACACAAGGACACGGTGGGGGACACGGAGACACGGGGGGACACGGGGACACAGGGAGACACGGGGACACAGGGAGACACGGGGGGACACGGGGACACAGGGAGACACGGGGGGACACGGTGGGGGACAGGGACACGGGG
>NW_026843582.1:1007500-1015000 GCF_030254825.1 Meriones unguiculatus | reverse complement strand
ATGGGGATGAGGATGGGGATGAGGATGGGGATGGGGATGAGGATGGGGATGAGGATGAGGATGGGGATGAGGATGGGGATGAGGATGAGGATGGGGATGAGGATGAGGATGAGGATGGAGATGAGGATGGGGATGAGGATGAGGATGAGGATGGGGATGAGGATGAGGATGGGGATGAGGATGAGGATGGGGATGAGGATGAGGATGGGGATGAGGATGGGGATGGGGATGGGGATGAGGATGGGGATGAGGATGGGGATGAGGATGAGGATGGGGATGAGGATGAGGATGAGGATGGGGATGAGGATGAGGATGGGGATGAGGATGAGGATGGGGATGAGGATGGGGGATGGGGATGAGGATGGGGAGTGGGGATGGGGATGAGGATGAGGATGGGGATGAGGATGAGGGATGGGGGATGAGGATGAGGGATGGGGATGAGGATGGGGATGAGGGATGAGGATGAGGGATGAGGATGGATGAGATGAGGATGAGGGATGGGGATGAGGATGGAGATGAGGATGAGGATGAGGGATGAAGGGATGAGGGATGAGGATGATGGGGATGAGGATGGGGATGAGGATGAGGATGAGGAGATGAGGATGATGGGGATGAGGATGAGAGGGATGGGGATGAGGATGAGGATGGGGATGGGGATGAGGATGGGGATGAGGATGAGGATGGGGATGAGAATGGAAATGAGGATGAGGATGGGGATGAGGATGAGGATGAGGATGGGGATGAGGATGGGGATGAGGATGAGGATGAGGATGAGGATGGGGATGAGGATGAGGATGGGGATGAGGAGGAGGATGGGGATGAGGATGAGTCTGGGGATGAGGATGAGGATGAGGATGAGGATGAGGATGGGGATGGGGATGAGGATGAGGATGGGGATGAGGATGAGGATGGGGATGGGGATGAGGATGAGGATGGGGATGAGGATGGGGATGAGGATGAGGATGAGGAGATGGGGATGAGGATGAGGATGGGGATGAGGATGAGGAGATGGGGATGAGGATGAGGAGGAGGATGGGGATGAGGATGGGGATGAGGATGAAGATGGGGATAAGGAAGAGGATGAGGATGGGGATGAGGATGGGGATGAGGAGGAGGATGAGGATGAGGATGGGGATGAGGATGGGGATGAGGAGGAGGATGGGGATGAGGATGAGGATGAGGATGGGGATGAGGATGAGGATGGGGATGAGGATGGGGATGAGGATGAGGATGAGGATGAGGATGGAGATGAGGATGAGGATGGGGATGAGGATGGGGATGAGGATGAGGATGGGGATGGGGATGAGGATGAGGATGGGGATGGGGATGAGGATGGAGATGAAGATGGGGATGAGGATGAGGATGGGGATGAGGATGAGGATGGAGATGAGGATGAGGATGGGGATGAGGATGAGGATGGGGATGAGGATGAGGATGAGGATGGAGATGAAGATGGGGATGAGGATGAGGATGGGGATGAGGATGGAGATGGGGATGGGGATGAGGATGAGGATGAGATGAGGATGGGGATGAGGATGGGGATGAGGATGGAGATGGGGATGAAGATGGGGATGAGGATGAGGATGGGGATGAGGATGGGGATGAGGATGAGGATGAGGATGAGGATGGGGATGGGGATGAGGATGAGGATGGGGATGAGGATGGAGATGAGGATGAGGATGAGGATGAGGATGAAGATGGGGATGAGGATGAGGATGGGGATGAGGATGGGGATGAGGATGGGGATGAGGATGGGGATGAGGATGGGGATGAGGATGGAGATGAGGATGAGGATGGGGATGAAGATGGAGATGGGGATGAGGATGGGGATGAGGATGGGGATGGGGATGAGGATGGGGATGAGGATGAGGATGGGGATGAGGATGGGGATGAGGATGAGGATGGGGATGAGGGATGAGGATGAGGATGGGGATGAGGATGGGGATGAGGATGAAGATGGGGATAAGGAAGAGGATGGGGATGAGGATGAGGATGGGGATGAGGATGAGGATGGGGATGAGGATGAGGATGGGGATGAGGATGAGGATGGGGATGAGGATGAGGATGGGGATGGGGATGGGGATGGGGATGGGGATGAGGATGGGGATGAGGATGGGGATGAGGATGAGGATGGGGATGGGGATGAGGATGAGGATGGGGATGAGGATGAGGATGGGGATGAGGATGGGGATGAGGATGGGGATGGGGATGAGGATGGGGGATGGGGATGGGGATGAGGATGAGGATGGGGATGAGGATGAGGATGGGGATGAGGATGAGGATGGGGATGAGGATGGGGATGAGGATGAGGATGAGGATGAGGATGGAGATGAGGATGAGGATGGGGATGAGGATGGAGATGAGGATGAGGATGAGGATGAGGATGAGGATGAGGATGGGGATGAGGATGGGGATGAGGATGAGGATGGGGATGAGGATGGGGATGAGGATGAGGATGGGGATGAGGATGAGGATGAGGATGGGGATGAGGATGGGGATGAGGATGAGGATGGGGATGAGAATGGAAATGAGGATGAGGATGGGGATGAGGATGAGGATGAGGATGGGGATGAGGATGGGGATGAGGATGAGGATGAGGATGGGGATGAGGATGAGGATGGGGATGAGGAGGAGGATGGGGATGAGGATGAGTCTGGGGATGAGGATGAGGATGGGGATGAGGATGGGGATGAGGAGGAGGATGAGGATGAGGATGGGGATGAGGATGAGGATGAGGATGGGGATGGGGATGAGGATGAGGATGGGGATGAGGATGGGGATGAGGATGAGGATGAGGAGATGGGGATGAGGATGAGGATGGGGATGAGGATGAGGAGATGGGGATGAGGATGAGGAGGAGGATGGGGATGAGGATGGGGATGAGGATGAAGATGGGGATAAGGAAGAGGATGAGGATGGGGATGAGGATGGGGATGAGGAGGAGGATGAGGATGGGGATGAGGATGGAGATGAGGATGAGGATGGGGATGAGGATGGGGATGAGGAGGAGGATGAGGATGAGGATGAGGATGGGGATGAGGATGGGGATGGAGATGAGAATAGGCCGCCCCACCCAGGCCAAGCCCCGCCCAGAAAATGGCGGCACTGCAAAGACGCGCGCTGATAGGCCGCTTCCACCCGGCCCCGCCCCCTCAGACCCCACCCAGAAAATGGCGGCGCTGCGGTACCACGCGCTGATAGGCCGCCCCCAGGCCCCGCCTCTCAGACCCCGCCCAGAAAATGGCGGCGCCGCAGAGCCGCGCGCCGATAGGCCGACCCAGGCCCCGCCCCGCCCCGCCCCGAAAAATGGCGCTGCAGAGCTGCGCACCGATAGGCCGCCCCAGGGCCCAGCCCAGCCCAAGCTTCGCCCAGAAAATGGCGTCGCTGCGGAGCTGCTCACGGATAGGCCGCCCATCCGGCCCCGCCCCTGGCCCCGCCCAGAAAATGGCGGCGCTGCAGAGCCGCGCGCTGATAGGCGGCCGCAGGTCCCGCCCCGTCAGGCCCCGCCCAGAAAATGGCGGCGCTGCGTATCTGCGCGCCGATAGGCCGCCCCCCAGGCCCCGCCCAGAACATGGCGGCGCTGCAGAGCCGCGCGCTGATTGGCCGCCCCACCCAGGCCAGGCCCCGCCCAGAACATGGCGGCGCTGCAGAGCCGCGCGCTGATTGGCCGCCCCACCAGGCCAGGCCCCGCCCAGAACATGGCGGCGCTGCAGAGCCGCACGCTGATTGGCCGCCCCGCAGGCCCCGCCCCGCCCCCGGCCCCGCCCACCGGTAGGTGTCGTGCTCCAGGTCCAGGAGGTCGTAGGCCATGGCCTGGAAGGTCAGCTCGTGCAGCAGCGGGGTCACGGGGTCAGCCGCGCGGTCCACGATCAGCAGCTGCGAGCGCGTCTTCTCGGGGCCCTGCGGGGGGGGGAGGACGGGGAGGACGGGGAGGAGGACGGGGAGGAGGGGGAGGAGGGGATGACGGGGAGGAGGGGAGGAGGACGGGGAGGACGGGGGAGGAGGGGAAGGATGGGGAGGAGGACGGAGAGGATGGGGAGGACGGGGAGGAGGGGATGACGGGGAGGACGGGGAGGAAGACGGGGAGGACGGGGAGGATGACGGAGAGGATGACGGGGAGGAGGACGGGGAGGAGGACGGGGAGGAGGACAGGGAGGAGGATGGGGAGGACGGGGAGGAGGATGGGGAGGAGGACGGGGAGGAGGATGGGGAGGATGGGGAGGACGGGGAGGAGGGGGAGGACGGGGAGGACGGGGAGGAGGGGGAGGGGAGGACGGGGAGGAGGGGATGACGGGGAGGACGGGGAGGAGGACGGAGAGGATGAAGGGGAGGAGGACGGGGAGGAGGATGGGGAGGACGGGGAGGAGGACGGGGAGGAGGACAGGGAGGAGGAGGGGGGAGGACGGGGAGGATGGGGAGGAGGACGGGGAGGACGGGGAGGAGGATGGAGGGGAGGATGGAGAGGATGGAGGGGAGGATGGGGAGGATGGAGGGAAGGATGGGGAGGATGGGGAGGAGGATGGAGGGGAGGATGGGGAGGATGGAGGGGAGGATGGGGAGGATGGAGGGGAGGATGGAGGGGAGGATGGGGAGGATGGAGGGGAGGATGGAGGGGAGGATGGGGAGGATGGAGGGGAGGATGGGGAGGATGGAGGGGAGGATGGGGAGGAGGATGACGGGGAGGATGGAGGGGAGGATGGGGAGGAGGATGGGGAGGATGGGGAGGATGCCGCCCTCTCCCTCCCCCTCCTCCCTCCCCTCCTCCCCTCCTCCCTCCTCCTCCCTCCTCCCTCCTCCCCCCTCCCTCCTCCCCCTCCTCCCCGTCCCTCCCTCACCTCCCCGAGGCCGGGCGTGTCGGCCTTGAGGGCGTTGAGCTGCGCGAGCACAGCGTGCGCCAGCTGCGCGGTGTCCTCGGGGCCCCTGGGGAGCACGGGGAGCACGGGGAGGACGTCAGACACGGGGAGGACGGGGAGGACGTCAGACACGGGGAGGACGGGGAGCACGGGGAGGACGTCAGACACGGGGAGCACGGGGAGGACGGGGAGCACGGGGAGGACGTCAGACACGGGGAGGACGGGGAGCACGGGGAGGACGGGGAGGACGTCAGACACGGGGAGGACGGGGAGGACGTCGGACACGGGGAGGACGGGGAGGACGTCGGACACGGGGGAGCACGGGGAGGACGTCGGACACGGGGAGGACGGGGAGGACGTCAGACACAGGGAGGACGGGGAGGACGTCAGACACGGGGAGGACTGGGAGGACGTCGGACACGGGGAGGACGGGGAGGACGTCAGACACAGGGAGGACGGGGAGGACGTCAGACACGGGGAGGACGGGGAGGACGTCGGACACGGGGAGGACGGGGAGGACGTCAGACACGGGGAGGACGGGGAGGACGTCGGACACGGGGAGGACGGGGAGGACGTCGGACACGGGGAGGACGGGGAGGGACGTCAGACACGGGGAGGACGTCAGACACGGGGAGGACGGGGAGGACGTCGGACACGGGGAGGACGGGGAGGACGTCAGACACGGGGAGGACGGGGAGGACGTCAGACACGGGGAGGACGTCAGACACGGGGAGGACGGGGAGGACAGGGAGGACGTCAGACACGGGGAGGACGTCAGACACGGGGAGGACGTCAGACACGGGGAGGACGGAGGGGAGGACATGGGAGGACGTGGAGCACTGGGAGGACGGGGAAGAGGGAGCGGAGCACGGGGAGGAGGACAGGAAGGAGGGGAGGAAGGGAGGAGGACGGGGAGGACGAGGGAGGAGGACAGGGGAGCACGGGGAGGACGGAGGGGAGCACGGGGAGGACGGAGGGGAGCGCGGGGAGGACAGAGGGGAACACGGGGAGGACTGGGAGGAGCGCGGGGAGGACGGAGGGGAGCGCGGGGAGGACGGGGAGGAGCACGGAGAGCACGGGGAGGAGCACGGGGAGGACGGAGGGGAGCGCGGGGAGGACGGGGGAGGAGCACGGGGAGGACGGGGAGGACGGAGAGGAGCACGGGGAGGACGGGGAGGAGCGCGGGGAGCACGGGGAGGACTGGGAGGAGCGCGGGGAGGACGGGGAGGAGCGCGGGGAGCACGGGGAGGACTGGGAGGAGCGCGGGGAGCACGGGGAGGAGCGCGGGGAGGAGCGCGGGGAGCACGGGGGCCCCACCTGCGGTAGCGCACGGCGGGGAACTCGCGCAGCGTGGCGCAGAGCGTGGCGAGGCCCCGGGCGAGGGCGTGGAGCTGGCGCGTGCGCTCGCCGGCCCGGAACGGGCAGTAGAGGTTGTAGGTGCTGTGGGGGCGTCAAGGGAGAAGACCTGGGGGCGGGGCGGGGGCGGGGTCAGGGGCGGGGCCAGGGGCGGGGTCAGCGGCCGGGGGGGTTAGCTTCCAGGGTTCCCTACTCCTCCCTCTCCTCCTCCCTCTCCTCCCTCTCCTCCTCTTCCTCCTCCCTCCTCCCCCTCCTCCTTCTCCTCCCTCTCCTCCTCCCTCTGTTCCTCCCTCTGTTCCTCCCTCTGTTCCTCCCTCTCCTCCTCCCTCTCCTCCTCCCTCCTTCCTCCCTCCTTCCTCCCCCTCTTCCTCCCCCTCTTCCTCCCCCTCTTCCTCCCCCTCTTCCTCCCCTCTTCCTCCCCCTCTTCCTCCCCTCTTCCTCCCCCTCTTCCTCCCTCTCTTCCTCCCCCTCCTGGGCCTCGTAGGGCAGGAAGGCCGGCCCCGCCCCCCCGTGTAGCCCAGGCTAGCCCACCTGGGCCTCGCAGGGCAGGAAGGCCGGCCCCGCCCCCCCGTGTAGCCCAGGCTAGCCCACCTGGGCCTCGTAGGGCAGGAAGGCCGGCCCCGCCCCCCGTGTAGCCCAGGCTAGCCCACCTGGGCCTCGCAGGGCAGGAAGGCCGGCCCCGCCCCCCCGTGTAGCCCAGGCTAGCCCACCTGGGCCTCGTAGGGCAGGAAGGCCGGCCCCGCCCCCCCGTGGAGCCCAGGCTAGCCCACCTGGGCCTCGTAGGGCAGGAAGGCCGGCCCCGCCCCCCCCCGTGGAGCCCAGGCCAGCCCACCTGGGCCTCGTAGGGCAGGAAGGCCGGCCCCGCCCCCCCGTGTAGCCCAGGCTAGCCCACCTGGGCCTCGTAGGGCAGGAAGGCCGGCCCCGCCCCCCGTGTAGCCCAGGCTAGCCCACCTGGGCCTCGTAGGGCAGGAAGGCCGGCCCCGCCCCCCCGTGGAGCCCAGGCTAGCCCACCTGGGCCTCGCAGGGCAGGAAGGCCGGCCCCGCCCCCCCGTGTAGCCCAGGCCCCGCCCCCCGTGTAGCCCAGGCTAGCCCACCTGGGCCTCGTAGGGCAGGAAGGCCAGCTGGATCTCCTTGAGCGTCCTGAGGGCCCGCACCAGGCGCGCGCGGCCCAGCGCGGAGAACAGCGGCTCCGGGAGGGCTGCGGGGACACGGGGACACGGGGGACACTCAGGGGGGACACGGGGGACACGGGGACACTCAGGGGGGACACTCAGGGGGACACGGGGGACAC
>NW_026843582.1:982500-995000 GCF_030254825.1 Meriones unguiculatus | reverse complement strand
AGAGAGAGAGAGGGAGAGAGAAAGGGAGAGAGGGACAGAGAGAGAAGAGAGAGGGACAGAGATGGGAAGAGAGGGAGAGAGAGATGATAGAGGGAGAGAGAGAAGAGAGAGCTAGAGAGAGACAGAGGAGGAGAGAGAGAGGGAGAGAGAAGGAGAGAGGGAGAGAGAGAGAGGGAGAGAGAAGGAGAGAGTGGGAAAGAGTTAAAGGAGAGAATTAGGGAGAAAGAGAAGAAGAGAGACAGAGAAAGGGAGAGAGGGAGAGAGAAAGAAGAGAGAGGGACAGAGAGAGAGAGCGGGAGAGAGAGAGGGAGAGATAGAAGGAGTGAGAGGAAGAGAGAGAGGTAGGAGAGGCAGAGAGACAGAGGGAGAGAGTAAGGGAGAGGGGGAGAGAGAGGGGGAGAGAGTCGAGAAAAAAAGAGGGAATGAGAGAGGAAGAGAGACAGAGAGAGGGAGAGAGAGAGGGAGAGAGTGAAAAGGGAGAGAGAAAGGGAGAGGGGGAGAGAGAGAGGGAAGGAGGGAGAGAAAGAGAGAAAGAGGGAGAGAGAGAGGGAGAGGGGGAGAGAGAGAGGGAACGAGGGAGAGAAAGAAAGAGGGAGAGAGAGGGAGAGAGTGAAAAAGGGAGAGAGAGAGAGACAGAGAGAGAGGGAAGAAGAGAGGGGGAGAGAGTCATAGAGAGGGAGAGAGAGAAAGGGGAGAGAGAGGAAGATAGAGAAGGAAAGAAGTAAAGAGGGAGAGAAAGAGAGGGAGAAAGAGAAGGAGAGAGACAGAGAGGTGGAAAGAGAGGAGAGAGGAGAGAAGGAGCAAGGAAGAGGGGAAGAGAGAGGGGGTGAGAGAGAGGAAGAGAGAGAAGGAGAAAGAGGGAGAGAGTGAAAGGGAGAGAGGGAGAGAGAGAGAAGGAGAGAGAGATAGGAGCGAGAGAGGGAGAGAGAGACAGAGGGGGAGAGAGAGAAGAGAGAGGGAGAGAGAAGAGGAGAGAGGAAGAGAGAGAGAGCGGGGAGAGAGGGTGAGAGAGAGGCAGAGAGGGAGAGAGAGGGAGAGAGAAAGATAGAGAGAGGGAGACAGGGAGGAAGAGAGAGAGAGGGAGAGAGAGAGAATAGAGAGGGATAGAGCCTGGGGAGAGAGGGAGAGAGAGAGGAGAAAGGGAGAGAGAGAGAGAGAGAGGGAGAGAGAGAGGAGAAAGGGAGAGAGAGAGAAGAGAGAGGAGAGAGAGAGAGACAGAGGGGGAAGTGAGGGAGAGGGGAGACAAAGGGGGAGAGAGAGGGAGAGTGGGAGAGAGAGAGATAGAGAGAGAGGGTGAGAGGGAGGGAGGGAGAGAGAAACAGGGAGAGAGAGGAGAGAGAGAAGAAGAGAGAGAGGGAGAGAGAGGGAGCGAGGGAGAGGATAGAGAGGAAAGGAGAGAGGGAGAGAGTGAAAGAGGAAGAGAGAAAGGGAGAAAGAGAAACAGAGAGAAGAGAGAGAGAGGAGAGACAGAGAGACTGAGGGAGAGAGAAAGGGAGAGTGGGAGAGAGAGGGAGAGAGAGAGAAGAGAGAGGGACAGAGATGGGAAGAGAGGGAGAGAAAGAGAAGGTGACAGGGAAAGTGAGAGAAGATAGAGTGAGAGAGAGACAGAGGGGTAGAGAGAGGGAGAGGGGGAGAGAGAGGGAGAGTGGGAGAGAGAGGGAGAGAGACAGACAGACATAGGGTAGAGAGAGGGAAGAAGAGAGAGGGAGAGAGAGAAAGGGAGAGAGAGGGAAAGAGGGTGAGAGAAAGGGAGAGAGCAAGGGAAAGAGGGAGAGAGAGGGAGAGAGAGACAGGGAGAGAGAGACAGACCGAGGGTGAGAGAGAGAGAGGAAGAGAGGGAGAGAGAGGGAGAGAGAAAGATAGAGATAGGGAGACAGGGTGAGAGAGAGGGAGAGAGAGATGTAGAGAGAGGGAGAGAAGGTGAGAGAGGGGGAGAGATAGGAAAGATAGGAGAGAGAGAGGGAGAGCCAGAGAGAGAGAGGGAGAAAGAGGGAGAGAGAGGGAGAGAGAAACAGGGAGAGAGAGAGGGAGAGAGACAGAGGAAAGGAGGAAGAGAAAGGGAAAGAGGTAAAGAAGGAGAGAGAGTGGGAGAAAGAGAGGGAGAGAGAGGGAGAGAGAGGGATGGAGAGAGAGAGAAAGAGAGAGGGAGAGTGAAAGAAAGAGAGAAAGGGAGAGAGAGAAACAGAGGGAAAGAGAGGGAAGAAGAGAGAGAAGGAGAGAGACAAAGTGAGGGAGAGAGAGGGAAAGAGAAACAGGGAGAGAGAGACAGGGAGAGAGAGAGAGAGGGAGAGAGAGAGGGAGAGCCAGAGAAAGGGGGAGAGGGAGAAGGGGGAGAGATAGGGAGAGGAGAGGAGAGAGAGTGAGAGAGAGAGAGAGAGGGAAAGGAAGAGAGGGAGAAAGGTAGAGAAAGAGAGAGGGAGGGAGGGAGAGAAGGAGAGAGGGAGACAGAGGTAGAGAGGATGAGAGAGAGGGAAAGAGTTAAAGAAGGAGAGAATGAGGGAGAAAGAGAAGGAGAGAGACAGAGAGAGAAAGAGAGAGAGGGAGAGAGTGAAAGAGGAAGAGAGAAAGGGAGAAAGAGAGACAGAGGGAGAGAGGAAGAGAGAGAGGGAGGAGAGACAGAGAGACCGAGGGAGAGAGAAAGGGAGAGTGGGACAGAGACAGAGAGAGGGAGAGAGAGGGAGAGAGAGAGAGAGGGAGAGAAAGACAGAAGACAGAGGAAGAGAGAGAGAGAGAGGAAAAGAGAAGAGTAGAGAGGGGGAGAGAGACGGGGGAGAGAGAGGGAGAGGGGAAGAGAGAGAGAAGAGAGTTAGAGGGAAGAGGAGAGAGGGAGGGAGAGAGTGGGAGAGAGAAACAGGGAGAGAAAAAGGGATAAAGAAAGGGAGAGGGAGAGAGAGAAGAGAGATGGACAGAGAGAGGGGGAGAGAGTGGGAGTGAGAGGGAGAGAGGGAGAGAGTAAGGGAGAGCCAGAGAGAGACGGAGAGGGAGAGAGACAGGTGGAGAGGGGTAAGAGAGAGATAAAGCGAGGGTGAGAAAGAGAGGGAGAGAGAGAGGGAGAGAGAGAAAAGAGAGGGACAGAGAGAGGGAGAGAGAGGGAGAGAGGGAGAGGAAGAGAGAGAAGACAGAGGGAGAGAGATAGAGAGGGAAAGGGAGAGAGGAAGAAAGTGGGAGGGAGAGAGCGGGGAGGGAGAGAGAAGGAGAGAGAGGGAAACAGAGGGAGAGAGGAAGAGAGAGGGAGAGAGGGAGAGAGAGAGCGAGGGAGGGGGAGAGAGAGGGTGTGAGAGAGGGAGAGAGGAAAAGAGAGGAGGGGAGAGAAAGAGAGGGGGATAGAGAAAGTGAGAAAGGGAGAGAGAGGGAGAGAGAGAAGACAGAGGGACAGAGAGGGGGAGAGAGAGGGAGAGAGTGAAAGAGGGAGAGAGAAAAGGAGAGAGAGACGGAGGGAAAGAGAGGGAAGAAGAGAGAGAGGGAGAGAGACAAAGTGAGGGAGAGAGAGAAAGGGAGAGAGGGAGAGAAGGAGAGGGAGAGAGAAACAGGGAGAAAGAGAGAATAGAGAAAAGGAGAGAGAAAGAAGAGAGAGGGACACAGAGAGAGGGAGAGAGAGAGAGGTAGGAGAGACAGAGAGACAGAGGGATAGAGTAAGGGAGAGGGGAAGAGAGAGAGGGACATAGTGAAAAAGGGAGAGAGAAAGGGGGAGAGAGAGAGGAAGAGAGAGGGGAAAGAAGTAAAGAGGGAGAGAAAGAGAAGGAGAAAGAGGAGAGAGACAGAGAGATGGAGAGAGAGGAGAGAGGAGAGAAGGAGCAAGGAAGAGGGGAAGAGAGAGGGTGAGAGAGAGGGAGGGAGATAGAGAAAGAGAGGCAAAGAAAGGAGAGAGGGAGAGAGAAGAGGAAGGGAGAGAGGGGAAAAGAGAGAGAGGGGGAGGGAGGGGAGAGGGTTAGAGAGAGGGAGAGGGAGAGAGAAGGAGAGAGAGGGACAAGAGACAGAGAGAAAGGGAGACAGAGAGACAGAGAGGGAGAGAGAAAGGGAGAGAGGGAGAGAGAAGAGAGGGAGGGAGAGAGGGATAGAGAAAGGGAAACAGAGAGAGAGGGAGAGAGAGAGAGAGAGGGAGAGAGAAGAGGAGAGAGAGGGAGAGAGAAGAGGAGAGAGAGGGAGAGAGAAGAGGAGAGAGAGGGAGAGGGAGAGAGAGACAGAGGGAGAGAGAGGGATGAAGAGAGGGAGAGAGACAGAGAGAAAGGGAGAGATAGAAAAGGAGAGAGGGAGGGAGAGAGAGCAAGAGCGAGAGAGAGAGAGAGAGAGAGAGGGTTAGAGAAAGAAAGAAATGGGGAAAGAGGGAGGGAGAGAGAGAGAGAGAGAGAGACAGAGGGGGGAGAGAGGGAGAGAGCGAGAGAGAGGGAGAGAGGGAGAGAGGGCAAGAGAGAGAGGGGGAGAGATGGAGGGAGAGAGAGACAGGGAGAGAGAGAGAGACCCAGAGAAAGAGAGGAGAGAGGGAGTGAGAGAAGGAAAGAGAGAGAGGGAGAGATAGAGGGAGAGAGAGACAGAGGGAGAGAGAAGGAGAGAGAGGGAGACAGAGGGAGAGAGGAAAGGAGAGAGGGAAAGAGCTAAAGAAGGAGAGCAAGAGAAAGAACTAGAAGGAGAGAGACAGAGAGAGGGGAGAGAGAGAGAGAGACCAAGGAGAGAGAGAGGGAGAAGGGAAGAGAGAGGGTAAGAGAGAGGAAGAGAGGGAGAGAGAAAGATACAGAGAGGGAGACAGGGAGGAAGAGAGAGACAGGGAGAGAGAGAGAGAAAGAGCCAGAGAGAGTGAGAGGGAGAGAAGGAGAGGGATAGAGAGAGGGAGAGAGAGGGAGAGAGAAGAGGAGAGAGAGGGAGAGAGAAGAGGAGAGAGAGGGAGAGAGGGAGAGGCAGAGGGGAAGAGAGAGAGGGAGAGGGAGAGAGAGGGGTGAGAGAGAGGGAGAGAAAGGGAGAGAGAGAAGAGAGAGGGACAGAGAGTGGGGAGTGAGCAAGAGAGGGAGAGAAGGAGAGAGAGGGAGAGTGAAAGAGGAAGAGAGAAAGGGAGAAAGAGAGACAGAGGGAGAGAGAGGAAGAGAGAGAGAGAGAGAGAGAGAGAAAGGAAAGACAGAGAGACCGAGGGAGAGAGAAAGGGAGAGGGAGAGAGAGAGAGAGAGAGAGAGAGGAAGAGGGAGAGAAACAGGGAGAAAGAGAGGGATAGAGAAAGGAAGACAGGGAGAGAGAGAGAGAAGAGAGGGACAGAGAGAGGGAGGGAGAGAGAGGAGATAGAGAGGGAGAGAGGAGAGAGAGCTAGGGAGAGGGGGAAAGAGGGTGAGAGAGAGGAAGAGGGAGAGAAACAGGGAGAAAGAGAGGGATAGAGAAAGGAAGACAGGGAGAGAGAGAGAGAAGAGAGGGACAGAGAGAGGGAGGGAGAGAGAGGAGATAGAGAGGGAGAGAGGAGAGAAAGCTAGGGAGAGGGGGAGAGAGGGTGAGAGAGTGAGAGAGGGAAAGAGAGGATGGGGAGACAAGGAGATAGAGAGAGGGAGAGAGAGAGAGGGAGGAAAGACAGAGAGACGGGGAGAGAGAAAGGGAAAAGGGGGAGAGAGAGAGGGAGAGAGTGAAAGAGGGAGAAAGAAAGGGAGAGAGAGAGAGGGGAGGGAGAGAGGCAAAGGGAGAGAGAGAAAGAGGTAGAGAGATAGAGGAAGAGAGAGGGAGGGAGAGAGAATAGAGTTAGAGAGAAGAGGAGAGGGAGAGAGTGAAACAGGAAGAGAGAAAGGGAGAAAAAGAAACAGAGGGAGGAGAGACAGAGAGAGGGAGAGAGAAGGTATAAGGGGAGAGAGAGAGTGAGGTAGAGAGGAAGAGGGGGAGACTGAGAGGAGAAACAGGGAGAGAGAGGGATAGAGAAAGGGAGAGAGAGAGAGAGAGAGAGAGGGACAGAGAGAGAGAGGGAGAGAGGGAGAAAGAGGGAGAGAGGAAGAAAGAGAGGAAAAGAGGTAAAAAGGGAGAGAGGAAGGGAGAAAGAGGAGAGAGACAGAGAGAGGAAGAGAGAGAAAGAGCGAGGGAGGGGGGAGAGAGGGTGAGAGAGAGTGGGGGAGGGAGGAGAGACAGACAGACAGAGTTAGAGAGAAAGGGAGAGGGGGAGAGAGAGAGGGAGAGAGGGAGATAGAGAGGGAGAGAGATAGAGGGAGAGAGGGAAAGAGGGAAAGAGAAAGGGAGAAAGAGAGGGAGAGATGGTTAGATAGAGGGAGAGAGGGAGAGAGAGGGGGAAAGGGAGAGAGAAAAGGAGAGAGTGAGGGAGTGGGAGAGAAAGAAGAGTAGAGAAAGGGAGGAAGCGAGAGAGAGAGAAGAAAGAGGGACAGAGACGGTGGAGAGAGGGAGAGAGAGGGGGAGAGAGAAAGAAGAAAGAGGGAGAGAGAAGAGGAGAGAGAAGGAGAGAGACAGAGGGGGAGAGAGGGTGTGAGAGAGAGAGAGGGTGAAAGGGCAAGAGAGGGGGAGGGGGAGGGAGAGAGAGACAGGGAGAGAGAGAGAGAAAAGGAGAAAGGGAGAAAAAGGTAGAGAGAGAGGGAAGGAGAGAGAAAAGAGAGATGGACAGAGAGGGGGAGAGAGGGAGACAGGGAGAGAGGAAGAGAGAGAGAAGAGAGTTAGAGAGGAGAGACAGGGAGGGAGAGAAAGATGGAGAGAGTGAAAAAGGAAGAGAGAAAGGGAGAAAAATAGAGAGAGGGAGAGAGAGGGAGGTAGAGAGAAGGTGGGAGGGAGAGAGAGATAGAAACAGGGAGAGAGAGAGGGATAGAGAAAGGGAGAGAGAGGGAGAGATCAGGAAGAAGAGAGAGGGGGAGACTAAGAGAGGGAGAGAGAGGGAGAGACAAAGAAAAGAGAGGGACAGAGAGAGAGGGAGTGAGAGGGAAAAAGAGAGAGAGGGAGAGGGAGAGAGAGAGGGAGACAGAGAGAGACAGAGAGAGAGGGGGAGAGGGAGAGGGAGAGAGAGAGAGGGAGAGCCATAGAGAGAGGGAGAGAGAGAGAGGGAGAGAGGGGGAAAGGGAGAGAAAGACAGAGGGAGAGAGAGAGAGAGAGGGAGGAGAGACAGAGAGACAGAGAGAGATTGTAAGGAAGAGGCGGAGAGGGAGAGTGAGAGAAAGGTAGAGGGAGAGAGAGACAGGGAGAGAGAGTGAGAGACAGAGAAAAGAGAGGGACAGAGAGAGGGAGAGAGGGAAAAAGAGAGAGGGAGAGAGAGAGGGAGGAGAGACAGAGTGACAGATGAAGAGAGAGAGGGAAAGGGAGAGAAAGACGGGGAGAGAGACAGGGAGAAAGAGGGGGAGAGCTAGAGAGAGAGAGGGAGAGAGAGACAGAGGGAGAGAGAGGAAGAGAGGGAGAGAGTGGAAGAGAGAGAGGGAGAGAAAGAGAGAGAGAGGGAGAAAGGGAAAGAGAGGGAGAGAGAGAAGAGAGAATGACAGAGATGGGGAGAGAGGGAGAGAGAGAAGATAGAGAGGGAGAGAGGAAAAGAGACAGAGGGAGAGAAGAAAAAAGAGAGGGAAAGAGGGAGAGAGAGCGAGAGAGAGAAGAGGACAGTGAGAGAGAGAGAAGGAGGGAGAGAGAGAGGTAGAGATGGAGAGGGAGAGAGAGAAAGAAGGAGAGAGAGACAGAGGGAGGGAGAGATTCAGAGAGAGAAGAGAGAGCAAGAGAGAGGGGGAGAGAGAGAGGCTGTGGAGAGAGGGAGAGAGGGAAAGAGGGTGAGAGAGAGTGAGAGAGAGCGAGGGAGAGAGAGAGGCAAAGGGAGAGAGGGAGAAAGAGGTAGAGAGAGGGAGAGAGAGAAGGAGAGAGGGAGACAGAGGGAGATAGGAAGAAAGAGAGGGAAAGATTAAAGGAGAGAATGAGGGACAAAGAGGAGAGAGACTGAGAGAGGGAGAGAGAGGGAGGGAAAGAGAGGGAAAAAGGGAGAGAGAGAAGGAGAGAGAGTGAGACAGAGAAAGAGAGGAAGAAAGAGAGGGAAAGAGGGAAAGATGGAGAGAGAGAGGGAGAAAGAGAAGGAGAGAGAGAGGGAGAGATAGGAGAGAGGAGGAAGAGAGCGAGGGAGGGGGGAAAGAGGGTGATAAAGAGGGAGAGAGGGAGAGAGGGGGAGAGAGAGAGGGAGAGGGAGAGACAGATGGGAGAGAGAGGGAGAGGGTGAGAGAGAGGGTGAGAGGAAGAGAGGGAGAGAGAGGGAGAGAGAGCAAGAGAGAGGGAGAGAGGAGGGGAGGGAGAGAGAGAGGGTGAGAGGAAGAGAGGGAGAGAGAGGGAGAGAGAGCAAGAGAGAGGGAGAGAGGAGGGGAGGGAGAGAGAGCCAGAGAGACAGAAGGAAAGAGCCAGAGAGAGGAGGTAGAGAGAGGGGAGAGAGAGGAAGAGAGAAGGAGAGAGGGAGAAAGAGAGAAAGACAGGGAGAGAGAGGGGGAGAGAGAGGGGGCGGGAGAACGAGGGAGAGTGAGAGGAAGAGAGGGAGAGAGGGCAAGAGAGAGAGGGAGTGAGGGAGATGGAGGGAGAGAGAGACAGGGAGAGAGAGAAGGAAAGAGAGAGGGAGAGATAGAGGGAGAAAGAGACAGAGGGAGAGAGAAGGAGAGAGAGGGAGACAGAAGGAGAGAGGGAAAAGGGAGACAGAAGACAGAAGGAGAGGGAGAGGGAGAAAAAGGAGAGAGACAAAGAGAGAGGGAGAGAGGGATAGAGAAAGAGAGAAAGCAAGTGAGAGAGAGAAGGAGAGAGAAGAGAGGGAGAGAGAGAGAGGAGAGAGAGAAGGAGAGAGGGAGAGAGGGAGAGAGATAGAGAGAGGGAGAGACAGTGAGAGAGAGGGAGAAAAAGAAGGAGAGAGAGGGAGAGAGAGGAGGGAGAGGAAAAGCCATATAGAGAGAGGGAGAGGGGAGAGAGACTGGGAAAGAGAGAGGGAGAGTGAGGGAGAGCCAGAGAGACAGAGGGGGAGAGAGAAAGGGAGAGAGGGAGAGAGTGAAAGAGGAAGACAGAAAGGGAGAGAGAGGGAGAGAGAGAGAGGGAAAGAGAATAGAGAGGGGGAGAGAGGGAAAGAGAGAGGGAGAGAAAGAGAGAGACTGAAGTGGAGAAAGACGGAGAGGGGAAAAGAGAGGGAAAAAGAGAGAGAAAGATAGACAGAGGGAGACAGGGTGAGAGAGAGAGGAAAGACAGAGAGACAGAGGGAGAGAGAAAGAAAGAACGGCAGAGAGAGAGAGAGAGAGAGAGAGAGAGAGACAGAGGGGGAGAGGGGGTGAGAAAGAGAGGGAGAGAGTGGAAGAGAGAGAGAGAGGGAGAGAAAGAGAGAGAGAGAGAAAGGGAGAAAGGGAAAGAGAGGGAGAGAGAGAAGAGAGAATGACAGAGATAGGGAGAGAGGGAGAGAGAGAAGATAGAGAGGGAGAGAGGGAAAGAGACAGAGGGAGAGAGGAAAAGAGAGAGGGAAAGAGGGAGAGAGAGGGAGAGAGAGAAGAGGACAGTGAGAGAGAGAGAAGGAGGGAGAGGGAGAGGGAGAGATGGAGAGGGAGAGAGGGATGGGGAGAGAGGGAGAGGGAGAGAGAGGGAGAGAGAGAGGGAGAGGGAGAGAGAGAGAAGAAGGAGAGAGAGAGAAAGGGAGAGAGAGACAGAGGGAGGGAGAGATTTAGAGAGAGGGAGAGAGAGCAAGAGAGGGGGAGAGAGAGAGGTTGTGAGAGAGGGAGAGGGAAAGAGAGGGTGAGAGAGAGTGAGGGAGAGAGAGAGAGCAAAGGGAGAGAGGGAGAAAGAGGTAGAGAAAGGGAGAGAGAGAGAAGGAGAGAGAGGGAGACAGAGGGAGATAGGAAGAAAGAGGGAAAGATTAAAGAAGGAGAGAATGAGGGACAAAGAGGAGAGAGACAGAGAGAGGGAGAGAGAGGGAGGGAAAGAGAGGGAGAGAGAGAAAGGGAAAGAGGGAGAGAGAGAGGGAAAAAGAGGGAGAGAAGGAGGGAGAGTGAGACAGAGAAAGAGGAAGAAAGAGAGGGAAAGAGGTAAAGATGGAGAGAGTGGGAGAAAGAGAAGGAGAGAGCGAGGGAAAGATAGGAGAGAGGAGGAAGAGAGCGAGGGAGAGGGAGAAAGAGGGTGATAAAGAGGGAGAGAGGGATGGGGAGAGAGGGAGAGAGAGGGAGAGAGGGAGATAGAGAGGGAGAGAGGGAGAGAGAGGGAGAGAGGGAGGGAGGGAAGGCAAAGGAGAGAGAGGGAGAGAGAGAGAAAGAGAGTGAGAGAAAGGGAGGAAGGGAAAGAGAGAAGAGAGAATGACAGAGATGGGGAGAGAGTGAGAGAGAGAGAGAGAGAGGGAGAGAGGGAAAGAGACAGAGGGAGAGAGGGAAAGAGACAGAGGGAGAGAGGGAAAGAGGTAAAGAAGGAGAGAGAGATAGAAAAAGGAGAGAAACAGAGAGAAGGAGAGAGGAAAGAGAGAGAGGGAGAGATGGATAGAGAAAGGGAGAAAGGGAGAGAGAGAAGAGAGAAAGACAGAGAGGGGGAGAGAGGGAGAGAGAGAGGGAGAGAGAAGAGGAGAGGGAGGGAGAGAGAGAAGTAGAGAGAGATAGGAGAGAGAGGGACAGTGGGAGACAGAGGGAGAGGCAGAGAGAGACAAGGAGGGAGAGAGAGGGAGAGAGAAGAGGACAGTGTGAGAGAGAGGGGGGAGAGTGAGGGAGGGAGAGAGAGAGGGAGAAATAGAGAGAGAGAGAGAGAGGGATGGGGATTAGGGAGAGGGAGAGAGAGGGAGAGAGTGAAAGAGGGAGAGAGAAAGGGAGAAAGAGAGAGAAAGAAGAGAGAGGGAAGGAGACAGGGAGAGAGGAAGAGAGAGGGAAAGAGTTAAAGAAGGAGAGAGAGTGGGAAAAAGGAGAGAGAGAGGGAGAGGGAGAGAGAGAAGGATGGAGAAAGGGAGGGAGAGAGAGAAAAGAGAGAGGGACAGAGATGGGAAGAGAGGAAGAGAGAGAGAGGAGAGAGGGAGAGAGAGAGAGAAGAGAGAGCGAGAGAGAGGCAGAGGAGGAGAGAAAGGGAGAGGGGGAGAGAGAGATAGTGAGAGGGAGAGAGGGCCAGAGAGAGGGAGATAAAGGGGGAGGGATAGAGAGACAGGGAGAGAGAGAGGGAGAGAGAGAGGGAGAGACAGAGAGAGGGTGAGGTTGAGAGGGAGAGGGAGAGACAGAGAGAGGGAGAGAGAAAGGGAGAGAGAGGGGAGAGAGAGAAAAAGGGAGAGAGAGGGATAGAGAAAGGGAGAAAGGGAGAGAGAGGGAGAGAGAGAGAGAAGAGAGAGGGGGAGATAGAGAGAGAGGCAGAGAGAGAGAAGAGAGAGGGAAAGAGAAGAGGAGGGAGAGAGGGAGAGGGAGAAAAGCAAGGAAGAGAGAAGAGGAGAGAGAGGGAAAGAGAGAGGGAGAGAGTGAAAGAGGAAGAGAGGAAGGAAGAAAGAGAGACAGAAGGAGAGAGAGGGAAGAGAGACAGAGAGAAAGGGGGAGAGAGAGGGAGAGGGAGGAGAGAGAGGGAGTGAGAGAGAGGGAGAGAGTGAAAGAGGAGAGAGAGAGACAGGGTGAGAGAGAGAGAGAGAGAGAGGGAGAGAGGGAGGGATAGAAAAAGGGAGAAAGTGAGAGAGAGGGAGAGAGAGAGAAAAGAGAGGGAGAGAGAGGGAGAGGAGGAGAGAAAGAGAGGGAGAGGAGAGAGAGAGAGAGATGAGGACAGGGAGAGAGGGAGAGAGAGAGAAAAGAGAGTTAGAGAGAAGAGGAGAGAGAGAGGGAGGGAGTGAAAGAGGAAGAGAGAAAGGGAGAAAGAGAGACCGAGGGAGAGAGGAATAGAGAGAGAGAGAGAGAAAGGGAGAGAGCAAAGAAGAGAGAGAGGGAGAGGGGGAAAGAGAGGGAGAGAGGGAGAGAGAGAGAGAGAAAGAGAGGGAGACAGAGGGAGAGAGGGAGAGGGAGGGATAAAGAGAGGGAGAGAGCGAGGGAGGGAGAGAGAAGGAGACAGAGACAGAGGGAGAGAGAGGAAGAGGGAGAGGGAAAGAGGTAAAGAAGGAGAGAGAGAGGGAGAAAGAGAAGGAGAGAGACAGAAAGAGGGAGAGAGAGGAGAGAGAAAGAGGGAGGAGAGACCTAGGGAGAGAGAAAGGGAGAGTGGGGGAGAGAGGGAGAGAGAGAGGGACAGGTAGAAAGAGGGGGACAGCAGGAGAGATAGAGAGAGAGGGAGAGAGCGAGGGGGAGAGAGAGGGATAGAGAAAGGGAGAAAGAGAAGACAGGGACACAGAGGAGGGAGAGAGGGGAAGAGAGAGAGAAAAGAGTTAGAGAGAAGAGAGAGAGAGAGGGAGGGAGAGAGAGAGAGGGAGAGAGTGAAAGAAAAAGAGAGAAAGGGAGAAAGAAACAGAGGGAGAGAGAGAGAGAAGGAGGAGAGACAGAGAGACAGAGGGAGAAAGAGAGAGTGGGAGAGAGAGAGAGGGAGAGGGAGGGAAAGCCAGAGAGGGGGGGGAGAGAGAGGGAGAGAGTGAAAGAGAGAGAAAAAGGGAGAGAGAGAGACTGAGGAAAAGAGGGAAGAAGAGAGAGAGG